>NW_002987077.1:207225-239725 GCF_000006295.1 Pediculus humanus corporis | reverse complement strand
ACACCCGCTCTTGTATTCTTCTTTTTCTTCATCCCCCTTTTTTCCTCCTATTCCTTTTTTTCCTTTTTTTTCCCTTTTTTTTTTTTTTTTGGAAAAATATCTTCTTCATCTCACTCCGTCATCATTTTCGTATCTTCGTTCCTACTATTTCTTCTCTATCTTCGATGAGGATGATGGATCGGTGTCGGTTGTCTTGCCGTTTGACTTTATTCAATGTATGCGGATTTTGTACTGGACGAGGAGGCGACTTCTCCCTTGTTTCCTTCGACGAAATCATTTCTCATATTGAAGGTCGATGACACACACACGATGTGGTGATTGAAAACGCCTCCTCAAAATTAAAATACCGACTATTTTGAGGGGAAATGGGATGAATGAAATGAGGAACGGTGTTGGTGGTGGTGGTAAGTTACGAGGTCGAAGGTCGTAGGTAGGAAGAATTTGCAGAGTTTTGAAAACGTTGCCGGATTTGCCAATTGGGTTTTCATATTTTTATAAAATCATCAACCGTGTCAGATTTTTACGTAACGTTAATTTAATTTAAATTATTTTAAAAAACAAAAAAAAAAAAAATGGCCATAATTACTCCGAATAAATTTGAAATGTGTATAAATACAAGCCGCAGACTAACATTGAAAAGTGAAAAAAAAAAAAAAAAAAAAAATCAATTAAATTTTCCCGTTTTTTTTTATCTTCAAATTTATCATTCTAACAACTTAAAATATTTATAAATTTTCTTTTTCTTTTACACAAAACAGAAAAAAATAAATAAATAAATAAACATTAAATAAGCAACGATAAGCAATCATAAACTTATTAACAAATGTAAAATAATGACACACACGCACACACACACACACGAGCAAAGAAGCATTTCTTTGGTGAAGCCTAATCGATATTTTTAACGATTGACAGCACGCCATGTTTCTTAAACATTTTTTTTTTTTTTTAAATTTTTTTTTCTGATATTCGGAGATATTTTAAGCTCCAGATGCTGCTGCATTCGTTTTTTCTTTTTTTTTTGTTGGCTACATTGACCGTTTCGTAACGTGTTGTCTGACACGGTAGACTAGACATTGTCAAAGTCATTTCAAATAAATCAAAAATAAATCAAAAAAAATTAAAGCGTTGCCAAATTAAAAAAATTTGTAAAACAAAAAAAAAAAAATCCGCGACAGCCATTATTATCGTTTTAATAAAATTTAAAAAATGACGTAAAAAAATAAGAGAGAAAAAAAAAAAAAGCAGAAAAGCCCAAAAATTGCACGCAAACATTTTTTTTGACTCACTCAAATATCTTTTTATTGCTTTTTTTTTTCCCCCCGATGCCTAAATGATTTATTGTAAATCAGGTCGTGACAAAAAATGCAATCATAATAATAATAATAATAATAATAAGTCACAACGCATGCCTAATTATTAAAAATATAGTTAATATTATAAATAAAGTTTTTGTTTTTTTAGTTCAATGTATACAAATTTAATAATAACATTTAATGAGGAACCTAATTTTTATTTTCTTCGCCTTTCTAACACTAAACATATGGAAGAATTAAATTTGAATTAAAAATAATAAAAAATCACAAAGCGTTTAAAATGAAATTAATCGAGATGCCTTCATGCAATCATCAATATATCGAAAATTAATAAATTTTTCCAGCAACTTTCAAATATAAAAGAGAAGCCTGACTGCCTGTCTGACTGACTGATATTGGTGAAAGTTGATATTTACGCTACCAGCAATCAAGTTGGAAACTTTAAAAAAAAAAAAAAAAAAAAAAAAACGACATGCGGCGTTTTATTTTTATAGGCAACAGAAGGGCTTTTTTTCTTATTTTTATAAAAATAAATAAAAACCGAATGAATTTGAATTGACGGCAAAGTCTGTCGTAATCAAATGAGAATGGATGGGAAAAAAAAAAAAAAAAAAATTTTTTTTTTTTTTCCCTTTTGTATTGTTTGTAAGGATGTTCATTTGAAAACGACACGTTCGATACCATCAATTCAAATATATAAAAAATTTGGCAACACTTTTCGCGACCCAATGGCGGCCATCCGGCAATATTTTGAAGAGAATTCGAATCAAAGTGGAATTTTCAATAATAAAATAAATAAATAAATAAATAAAAAAATTCCACTTTGTCCGAATTAAAAAAAAAAAAAAATATTCAGCAAAAAAAAAAAAAAAAAAAAAAAAAAAAACGTTCCAAACACCGAACACAAACAGTGTCATCCATATGATTTACCATATAATACAAATCCGACGTTTGTTTTGCGAACCCGAAAAAGAAATAAATTTAAATCTTTACCTTGAGTACGTTTGCACAGGACTCCAGAAATATTTCCTTTGATGCCACGTGTTCGATGACTTCCGACGCGACGACGGCATCGTATTTTTCCTTATGTCCGTTCGCATGATCTTCGATGCTTTCGCATAAATATCTGATTTTTCCAGATACGGTCGGATCTTCCGCCGCGTGGGTTTTGGCTATGTCTATGAGCTTTTGTCCGGGATCGATGCCCGTGACGTCGGCTCCGATTCTCGCGAGAGGTTCGCTCAATATGCCTCCTCCGCAACCCACGTCCAATATTTTGACTCCGTTAAGTGGCCTCGGACCGTTCGGATTTTCCACGTCCGCCTTTTTCGTATACATGAGACCATCTCTTACCAATTGAATTCTGAGCTTGTTCATCGAGTGCAATGCTTTCAAATCCCCGTGCTCGTTCCACCATCCGTCGGCTATGCTCACGTGTTTTGTGATTTCTTTTTCGTCTAACGTCGATATTTTAGCTTGTTCTTCTTCCAAAATTGTAGTCGTAGATCTAGACGATAAAAAAAAAAAAAAAAAAAAAATTTCATTTATATAATAATCAGTCATTACTACTACTACTACTACTACTACTACTATTTGGCTTATTGTACCGGATAAAACAATTACTAATAAAACTAATGTTTTAATTGGTCAGGTGTGACCTTTTATTAACGGGGCGATTACTAAGTAAAAACCTGATGTATCATTATTTTACCAAAAGTTTATTGTAAGCAAAAAAAAAAAAAAAAAAACACATTAACGAAACTAGAATAAAAATTTTAAAAAATCTAACACGCATGAAAAACATTAAAAAATTTATTAATAATAATAATAATTATTATTAACATATTCTAGAGCAAAAAATGAAAATTTTGAATTGTATTTAAACTCGGTAAGCGAAGTACAATAATTTTTTATTAAAAAAAATCATTTAATAATTTAATAATTTCCATTATATAAATAATTGAGTGAAATTTATTATTATTATTATTAATGAATTGTTGCATTCTTTTTCTCTCTCTCTCTCTCTCTCAGATTTTTATTTTAATTGGTAGCCATTTTTAACCTGGAATATATATATATATATATATATCTAAAGTGATCAAAGAATTAAAAAACAATTTAAACATTTCCCTCCCTCCCCCACTACGAAAAAAAAACAAAAAGTCTGAGAATGTAATATTTGACGGTTATTAAGGCCAACGGTTTTTATTTTCATCAAAACTTGCCTTTTTTTTTTTTTTTTTTTAGAATTAACCGCCAATTCATATTATTATTATTATTTTTTTTTACCGATAGTTACCTCAGGCATTCTACGAAATACAAGCTAAATATAGATTTAGACAGGTTTTCAATACCTTGAACTCAACTTACAAAAGCATTATTATTATTATTATTCAATTTTTCTTTTCGACATAAACTATTTTTAATGGATTAAAAAAAAAAAAAAAAAAAAAAAAAAAATTTTTTTTAAAATTATTCCTTCTCGTTCAAACATATCTTTGTCCTGCTTTTTGCCACACAATCCCATTATTTCCTCCCTTTCAAAATCAAAATAATTTTTTTTTTTTTTTTATGCAATAATTTAATTAGTGGGGGGGATTGAGACATGTATGTCTCGGTTTTCGCGCGACAAGGTTGCTTATAATAATAATAATAATAATACATTTCACTAAAATTCGTGTATTGTGCCCCAAGTAGAGCAGGAAGTTTTATTTACTGTTATAATCAATCAATCAAACCTAAAAAAAATGCCTTACAATTGCTCAACCCTTTTAGTTATTATATTATAGCTTAATAGGAAATCGTAACCAGAAATTCTTTGTATGCAATTCTTGTGAATTTTAAATTCTTTGCAAATTTACGTAACTTCTTACATCAAACTTTTTCTATTTGTTTACCCGCCCGGGGGCACCTTCCGTCTTTTTTTTTTTTTTTTTTTTTTAATGGATCCGACCGAGAAGAAAAATTAATTAATTTTAAAACTTTCTTTTTTTTTTTTTTTCTAATCAAATTATCGATTTTAAATGGTAAATTTTCTTTTCTTTTCTTGCCCCAATGAATTGCTGACGACAGAGAATTGAAAAAAAAACATTTCGAACGCCATTTGACATTAAAAACTTATTCTTTAAAAAAAAAAAAAAAAAATTCTTCAACGTTGTAAAATGTCGGAAACGTATTTTTTTTTATCGACATAATAATCATAATAATATTTAAAATGTTATTACACCCGTGACGCAATGCCATATTTTTTTTCATTTTTTAATTATGAATTTAAAAAGACTGCAGTAAAATAACAATAATAATAATAATAATAATAATAAAAAATAATGTGCATCATTATCCGAATAGATTAAAATAAGAACAAATACAACTTATTATCATCATCATCATAAGAGTTTGATAAATAAATAAATAATAATAATAATACTAATAATTAATTTTAATAACTAATTAAATTTAATAATTATTTTGTTTTTGATGAATAAACGATAAAAAATAAATTTTAATGAGATTTCTAAAGTAAACAAATATTTGTTGTTGTTGTTGTTTTTTTCTATTAATTAAATTAATAACTAATTAAAAATTAAATAGAGACAATAGCTAATTGTGTACATACATTGAATTGAAAAAACAAAAAAAAAAAAAAAAAAAAAAAAAAAAGAAAAGTTCGATAAAATAAAAATATAAACTTTGGCACAATAAATCCTTTTCGAAAAAAGAAAAGACGAAATGTTTTAATTAACTGAATACATATGGCATTGTGATGCATTCATATATATATATATACATAATTTCCTTGTTCATGAAAATAATTATTTTTTTTATTTAATACACAATAAATATTTTTCTTCTCTTGCTAATAAATATTTATATACCTTCAATGACATTTCAGCAATTATTTCATGACATTCGTCATTCGTTTAATTGGGTATTACTTAAAATATTTTATAATTTTAATAAACTTAATTGAAATGATTTTAATAATTCAAATTGTTGAAAATGAACATGAAAAATTTTTTTAATAATGTCTATAATAACCAAGCTTTGTAAAACATTTATACAAGGAAACAAATTACAGAAATAATATTTTCTTTGAATTGGTGGTTATGCATCATTTTACCAGGAACAAAATTGAATATGGTTAAACAAGTTTGTTATAGTAGAAGTAGGGTTGGAAAAAAAAATATTGATGTTAGATGAAGTCATTATATATAGGTTAATTATAGACTTACAATTATTACAAATATTTCATAATTATTCATTGTTGAAATGAAATTATGTTTTTCCGGAATGAAAAATAAAAAGAGAATTATCCATGTATACAGAAAACAAAACTAAAAAATATTTAAGTGCCTCGTGGCAAATAAAAACTCAATTGTAATTTATTTTAAATGAAAACGATGGAGAGAAAAAAAAAAAAAAAATGAAGCGCATGTCATATCTGGTATGAAAAAAAAAAAAATTTATAATGAAAATACTTCAATTAAAATTATAACGCCTATTGTAAAATACGATTCCTATAACAATAATTTAACTTGAAATGTTGAAAATGTAAACAATTTAATACAAATATTTATGAAAAACCATCAAAATTTTATATAATTACCTGTTTCGAATGAAATTTTTCAAGGCAAAGATGCTTCTGGCAGTTGCTCTTACTTTAGCGATATTCATTTTATTATTTAATTTTTAACAAAACAAGAAATACTTAATTGTTTTTTTTTCTTTTTTTTTCTTTTTTTTTTAAATAAATTTAAACAGAAAAAAAAATTTTTCTTTTTTTAGGTAAAATTTTTTGACAAAACGAAATTCCCAAGCTCACAAACTGACAATTTATTGCAGAATGAAAGTAAAGGCCCAGGGCGGCAGAATAAAACGGCATATCGATTTTACCGACCTCTATGAATAAAAAATTTTATGCGTCAAAATGTTATGTAAAAGTTTTATCGGGGCCTTTTTTTTTTATAATTAAACGCATTGGTGGTCGATATCCGGTTTCTCTCTTAATTTGTTGTTTATGATTACTCTGGTACCGTCTGTTTAGGTGGTGATATGGGTTGGGTTTTACCTTAAAAATATTGAAAAACCTTATAAACCAAAAATGTGGACTGGGCAACAATTTTCTACTGAATGGGCCCTCAACCCTTCAGCCTACAAAAATGTTTCTCACGAAGATGGTATGTTCTATAATAAATTAGTTCGGTGAAAAAATGAATAGTTTTCTCGAAAAAATTTAATAATTTTTATACAAAAATATTTTTAAATATGCTTAAATGTATTTGCAATTATTTATGAGTTTGACTTTTTATTTTAAGTTGATTGGGCTGCACTTGCTCAACAATGGATACAAATGAAAGAGTCTCTACCCACTAATGTTGCCACGACTGTGACACCAGCACCACCACCTCTCCCTGTTGATCCAAAGTCTGATGCTAACACCAAAGAAAAAGGAGAAGCTCCAATGGATGTTGAAAACGATGAAAAAGAACCAGGTTTCATATTAATTTTACTTTTTGTCAGCATTATAAATGGATAAAATTAATAATACTCTGTTTTCATATGTTTCCTAGATGTTAGTTGGAATTCTTGGAATAACTGGCAGCAGTGGGGTTGGAATTGGAGTGGTATGCCAACAAATGCAGCTTCTGGTCCAACAACAGCTCCTCCTGTTCCCTCTGATGTTGCAACAGCATCAACTACTCATGGAAAAGACAATTATGGTTATACAAGTTTCATAGATCCTGCTATAGCACCCACTATTGATTATAATCATGGAGCTGTAGCTGAAATTTCAGATAATGTTAATATAATTAATTGCCTTTGATTAAATTCAAAAATCTGCAGACATTTAATTGACCAAAACATATTGATGTATTTTGTAGACTGTTGGTTTTTGGAGTGGATCTACATCTGAAATTCCAGGTGGGCCATTAACCAAAGAGGGTCATCTTCAAAGGCCTTTTATTAGAAATTCTAGGTATTCTTGGAGAAGGTTAGATCGAGATAGAGAAAGAGAAAAAGACAAAGACAGAGAAAGACCTAGAGGAAGTAGTATAAAAATGGAGGAAAGTGATATTGTCGAAACGTTAGGTAGGTACCCTTTTTGCTTAATTTATAATTTATGTATTAACTTGACATTATAATTATTCATTTATATTTTAGATGCTGCTAAAAGAAAACAACTTCCTGCTTGGATTAGAGAAGGTTTGGAAAAAATGGAAAGGGAAAAACAAAAGAAGATGGATAAAGAAAGGCAAAAAAAAGAAAGAGAAGAATATTTGCAAAAGAAAAGAGAAGAAGAAAATGTTTTAAATTCCATGGAAAAAACGGAAATAGGCAAAGTAGAAACCATTAATAAAATAAAATTAGAAAATGAAGTAGAAGATTTTAAAAGACAAATGGAGAAAAATGTGGTGAAGCAAAGAAAATCAAGATTTCAAAATGTAGGTAGTCCTGAAAACACTGAAGCAAATGATAAAATAGATAATAAAGAACCAAGTCCTGCTCCTCCTGAACCTCCAAAATCGAGGGAAGAATTGATGGAGGAGGTTGTAAGTATTTCAGATTTATTCTTTTTAAAAAAAAAACGAATGCAAATATTTTTTTTTTATTTTTTTAAATACAAAATTTTTTTTTTTTGTAAATAGATGTTAAAAGTAAGAAGGACTTTAACTCAAATTCTATTGGATGTAACAACTGAGGAAATGACATCTGTGGCACGGGAAGTGTATCAAAAAGCTCGGGCCAAAGGTACAAGTTTTTATAAAATTCTACAAATGGTATTTAAACCGATTTTTTCAATTGGTTTGTATTTTTCAAATAAACTCAAAAATGACCACAAGAATAAAAGGATAAAATTGGTTAACCGAATTTTAAATAATAATAATAATAATTTAACAACGCGATTAACTTTTTTTTATAAAATATATATATATATAATGAATAATTTATAAACAATATTTTTCTAGTCCAAGTGAAAAAAAAATAATAATATATTTTGACGTCAGATTAATAAAACAAAAAAAAAAAAAAAATAAACTTTAAAACATGATATAAATGATGATTTTAATAATTCACGATTTTGGAGCATCGATGAATTTAAATTTTAAAAAAAAAATCCAAATAAAACACACATAAAATTATTTAAAAGAGAAAAATAAAAAATAAAAAGAGAATCGCTTTTGTAAATGTATGTAAAGTGTTTTTTGAATTCAGGAAGTTGAAAGCAGTTGAAGATGGCTCCACGAGAATTCTATTCTATTCTATTTGATTTGTTTCCAACCTTGTATTTTGACTTTAAAATATCATTTACTAAATATTTTATATTTGCGATTAAGCTCCAGCCATGCGTCTTCGGAAGACCCAGGCTTTAGCATCGATTACCGGGAGATCTGGTAAGTTTTGTCTACGCTTTTTTCTTTGTATATAAGTGTTGATGCAAAAAAAAAAAAAAAAAAAAAAAAAAAGGTCGAAGCCTTCGTCTTAACCCAAACACACACACACACACTCACACCTTGAAGAAGGAAAAAAAAAAAAAAAAAACTGATTTCTGGCTTTGGAAGTTTATTTGAAGTCAGTTTAATTGTTCCCTTAATTATTTTTTCCCTGTCCCCCTTCACCGTAAATACATATTGTATAAGGTTCATTTAACAGGTCTTGGTCTGGGGATATACGGAAGTGATGACAGCGAATCGGAGATAAGTGATCCTGAATCCAAATCTTCAAGAAAAATAGATAGTGATTCCGAGGCAGAACTTCAGGTTTAAAATTTTTTTCTTTTTTCTTGTTTTTCTCCTTTTTTTTTTTTTTACGAACTTGTATTTAAATTTAAATTTAAATTTAAATTTTTTTTTTTTTTAGTTTCAAATACAAAAAAGAAAAGAAAATTTTATGAAGACTGCACAAGAAATTGAATCGAGGTTGGCCGAAGAAATGGAAAAAGAAAAACGGAATTCTGATAATAATTCATCCGATAATGACGAGCAAGGGCAAGTACAGAACGAGGATGAAAAATCAAAAATCAAATCGGATACCCACGGTAAGCTATTTATTACAAATTTTTTTTTATAGATTTTCAGCAGTTTATTTCAGGTAAAATCGGGGAAAATCGGAAAATTTCCATCAATTTTTCATTTTTCCTTCTTTTCTTGTTTTCATTATTGTTACATTTGCATTGGCAGCTAATTGTATATAAAATTACAAACAAGTTAATGTGACATATCTTATGTTATACGTTTTGTGTCTGGAACAGGAAAACGCGAGTCGTCACGTAATCAAGGGCATTCGGACGAAGGAAGTGGTGGTAGGCAAAAAAGGCGGAAATTTGTCGAAGAACCCGATGAAAGTGGTAGGCATAAATCGTCTAAAAATAAGGCTGATTCTCATAAAGGTAGGAAAAATTCTGACTCGTACGATTCGGATGCCGACACAAAAACCTCAGATGACAAAAATCAGAAAAAACGGCGGAAACAACACGGAGGCAATGACGACGACGACGACGACGAAGACTCCGATGATGCAAGTCTCCGATCTAGCAATTCTCATTCCGTTAGGAGTAAAAGAACGAAAAAAAAGAGAGATAGAAGCAGCAGTAGAGAAAATGATAATTTTAGAAAAGAAAAGAAAAAGAGTCGGAAGTATAGTGATAGAAGTAGTAGTGAAAAAACGGATGGATACGGTAAAAAGCACCGAGGTAGAGATGATGATAGTAACGAAAGTGACGTAAGTGAAGACAGAAGAAACGAAACTCCTAGAACAAGTAGATCTCGAAGCCGGGACAGAACGCGGAAAAATAAGGGCACCGACGAAGAGCGATCTTTTAGTAGAAAACGTCGAGATAGTCAAGAATCCGATAGGCGGGATCGTCGTTATCGAGATAGGTGGCGGTACAAAGAAAGTAGTTACGATGGGAAAAAAGACCGAAAATACCGGGGGAAAAGCGGGAGGTATTCACAAAATCGCGAGGATGAGTACAGGAGTAAATCTAGGAGCGGAAGTCGTCATAGGTCTAGAAGGCATAAAGATGATCGCAGTCGAAGGAGTAAAAGATCCAGGTCTAGATCACGTCACAGGAGTTCGAAAAAGAGAAGGAGTTCATCAGCGAGCTCTAGCGGAAGGTACGGTAGTTCGAGTAAACCTTCTTCCAGGAAGAATTATTAAAAATATTTTTAAATAAAATTCTTATCGGATTTATTTTCAATTACATAGGTAAAAAAAAAAAAAAAAATAAATAAATAAATAAATAAATAATAATAATAATTTCGAGACTTTCAGCTAGACATTGGGTGTAAAGTCCATTTGACATTAATTCGCTCTCTTTTGTTGATGGCTGTCGGAAAAAAAAAAAAAAATGATTTTTTTTTTGTAATAATCTTTTGCGTGTTAATGTGCGAATGAATCATCTTTTAACTACTTTTCTCTCTCCCTCTCTCTATCTCTCTCTAATGACTTTTCTGTACTTGATTTTTCTCCCAACAAAAACATTTTTTAATCAGTTTCTTTTTTTTTTTTTTTTTTTTTTTTTTTTTGGGAAAATAATCAATAATCTCATCGAATACTCTCCCATATGTGTTTGTAAAAACTTGAATTTTTCTTTTTTCTTTTTTTAAATAATCTTTTAAAATAATTGTTTATCTTAATTTTAATTAACATGTATAAAATGAATTATTGCGTTAACCGTTTATGCGTACTAATTAATATGTTTGGATGGCTTTATACCTCTTGGCTAGGTTCAGATACCTAAATGGGGATCTTAAATCCTTAATGTGTTTTTGTCAGAATTAATCGTTATATAAATCAATTCTTGGCTCACTCACTACACGTTTCAAAACAGAGATATCATTATTAATATTACCATCATCATCATCATCCACTGAATCATTATTATTATTATTACTACTACTTGTTTTTTTTTTAGTGTTTAAATGACAAATGAGTTTTTTTTTTTTTTTTTTTTTTTTGGAATTGTAAATTTTTTTTAGGATTTTTTATGTCTTCAAGTGCCAAATGTGGTATAATTTGATTTCTTTGTTGGAGAGTGAAAATGTTGTTGATGTACAAACCCTACTACCTACCCCCCCTTCCTTTGTTTTTTTTTTTTAAATGATTTTTTTCTCGAAAAGAAAAAAATGTTATTTCCTAATTATTTTAAATAAAAATATTATTTTAGACTTTAAAATGTAAAATATTGAAATTTATTTATTTTTACCTTCTGCCATTAAAAGCCACTTGTAAATTGCAATTAATTTAGTGTATTTTTGAAATTAAAAAAAAAAAATGTAAGTCTTTAAAATTTTTTTAAGAGGAACAAATGAAATTGAATTAATGTTAAATGTACTAGTAAATGTATTTTGTATTTTTTGTGACAATGTAAAAAGGCGTACGACATGGCAAAATATATATAAATAGCTTTAAGTAATATATTAAAAATAAAAACATTTGAAATATGCAATTTTGATTTCAAGTTCCTCACAAAATACAAGTATTATAAATGGAATACGTTAAAATTAAAATCAATACATTACAATTATACAACTTCACGATATTAACTTCCATAAAGATTTACTTGTTAAAGAATAAATAATACTTGCGAGTCGATCGAGTTTTTTTTCCTTTTGTACAGTAAAAGAAAGTATATCTGTAAATATTTTAACTTATTTTAATTGTGTTAACGTTTCCCAACGTTTTAATTTTTGTATGGTCAAAATTTATTTATTTACTCTATGAAAAATTTCATATTCATTTAGTCGGTTATAATGAAATACAATGTAAACGAAAAAGTATTGAACCAAGTTACCTAATAATTAATAATTAATTTTGTTGATATAGTTTTGAAAAATATTAAATATGGGTACCTTTGTCGAAGACGATGCCATAAAGCTTATGGAAGAAATGACCAGGTATAAAAATTTAATTTCTTATATTTTTTTAAAATGCACTTGCTAAAAATAACCTCAAAATTTATTGGGTATTTTTAGATTTGAGGCAGAAATTGCTTGCAATGTAGCTCCTCTCGGAGTTGTATCTCAATCTCGTCATATAATTGGAGCAAACACATTTGATCTTATGCAAAAAAAATTAGAAACCGTTGGTAAAACTAAGACTGATGGTACTGTTGTTGATACTTTGGCGGCCTCTTCTGAGAACTTATCATTGCCAATGACTGTGCCTCCTCCTCCTCCTCCTCCAGTAGGAAATTTATCTTCAAATTTTTCTGGAATTATTCCACCAATATCTGCATTTACTGGTATTCCACCACCTCCACCACCACCCCCTTTTATGATACCACATCATGTTCGCCCTCCTAAAGGTAAGCTTAACTTTCTTAATATGTATTGAAAATTAATTAATTTTGAAAAATAAAGTTATTTAAAATTTTTTAGCTGCTGTACCTCCTGTCACTAGAGTACCACCACCTCCTCCTCCAATAGTTGGAAATTTTAATTTTAGAGCTAGACCAGTTATTATAAGGCCTGCACAACCTGTTGTCGTGTCAGCTGCACCTACTAAATATGCCGAAAGTGAGGCTAATAAAAATATAGATGAAGAATTAAATAATTTTCTAAGTGAAATAAGGCAAGAAGAAGAGGAAATGGAAAGGAATAAGAGATTAAAAAGTGGTGCTAAAAATATGGCAGATTCAGTGAAAGCTTCGACGACTGTTTCATTTCATCCCGTGTTAGGTCAAGATGGCAAGAGTAAAAAAGAGAAGAAAAATAAAAAATTAATTAGAATGGCAGGAGGTCAAACATGGGAAGATCCTTCATTAGCTGAATGGGAAGATGGTATTTTTAAAATTAAATATATTATTAAACTTTTAAATTTAATTAAATTAATTTGGTAATTATTAATTAAAAATTTTTTTTTTTCGCAGATGATTTTAGAATATTTTGTGGAGACTTAGGTAATGATGTGACAGATGAAGTTTTAACTAGGGCCTTTAATAAATATAATTCTTTTTTAAAAGCCAAAGTAGTCAGAGATAAACGAACAAATAAAACAAAAGGATTTGGTTTTGTGAGTTTTAAAGATCCTCAGGATTTCATAAAGGCAATGAAAGAAATGAATGGTGAGTTTGCATTAAACTAGTGAAGTTTATAATTTTTTTCCAGTATTGATTTATATTAATTAGTTTTAAATAAAATTTAGCAATAAGTTGCAATACTATAAAATATATATAAAGTTTTAAAAATTTTTTTTTCAGGACGATATGTTGGTAGCAGACCCATAAAACTTAGGAAATCTACTTGGAAAGCAAGAAGTATGGAAAATGTAAGAAAAAAAGAAAAAGAAAAAGCTGCTCTAATTAATATTTTAACTGGAAGATAATAATTTTCTAAATGTTTTAATATTTTACTATTGTACATTAAACTTTTCTTATTTTCAGAAATTTTTTTATTAGGATTTTAAGTTATTTTATATGTATCAATTTAAAAACAATATATATATTATTAACAAATGAAAAGTTTTTATTTATTATAATTGTCATATTTTGGTAATTATTTAATAGGTATTTATTACTACGAAATACCTGAGGTAGCGGGTAATTTTCATGACAATCACGAAGACTTACAATAAAAAATTTTTAATAAAAAAAATTCCAAGTATTTTCGAATATTAAAATAACGATTGATTGACTCAAAAATATTAAACATTTTTAATAGTTCCTTTTATTTATATAAAAAAAAAAAAAGAATTGATTAAAAAGAAATAGATTTTTTATAAAGTCTTTTTTTATAGTAAGATTTATTCTTAATTAAAAAAATTAATTATAAAAATTGAGGATTATGTCAGAGGTAACCCTACATTAATAAATGTAACCATGTTAAGAAATTCCACCGGCTTCTTGATTGAATCTTTTTTTCATTTTGACGTCACGTTGCCATCTCTAAGAGGAGTAAAACTACAACATAGTGTCTAGTGGTTCAAAGATATTTGAATTTGAAAAAATTCAATCATGAATAATGAAAAATCTAAATCAAAGAATAAAAAGTTAAAGTCAATGAAAGCTAATTCGGGATCAAATTCAAATGCCCAGGACGAAAATTTGTGCTCAGATTCAGATGTAAGCTAATTATTTACTTGCCAAGTATAATAGGCATATTTTACTTGGGAAAAGTTAATCTATAGAATTTTATAACTTTGCTTATGAGTAGGTTTTTTATTTTAATTTTTTTTATTTTAAATATATTATATTTATTTTATAAATATAAAATTATATGTAAGTATTTTTGTGTTAAGCCAATTTCATAATGATTTGACATAAATAGATCAATATGTAATTTCTCTTATATTTTGACATTTTGTGGTTACTTGAATTTCTTTTCTAATTCGTTTATATTATTTTTTTGCAATCTTTAAAAATTATAAAAAATCTTCATACATATTAAGATGTAACTTTAAATAGGTTTGTCATTTTTAAGTTTTGAAAAAAAATTTTTTTTTAAATATACATTAGTACTACTTTTTAGCGGCGTATACTACCGCCATTGTGTTTACATCACAATTTTTAGGCTTTTTGGTACCTGTTCCATAAAAGTAAAAAAAATTTTTGGGAAATTTTATTAATAATTTATTATGAATTTTTAATTAAATTTATATGAAGTGCTTACATTTTTAAATCAAGAGGACAATGTAATCCAAAAATTAAAGACATCAAAATTTAATGAAGTAAAATAATTATTATACATTTCTAGTTGTTTTTACAATTTTTTTTTTACCTTAATTGTTTTTAAATTATTAATTATTAAAATAAAGTGACATATTTTTGTTATTAGACTTAAAATGAGTAGGCATCACATTAGTTTTAAAATCATCAATGTAGTTTTCTAATAATTACAGTATAAAACTGTTATTTTTTAAAAATCATTATGAATTTATATTATTACTTGATTAATAAAAATTTATTTTTAATTTGATGTTTGCAGGTAGAAGATGATCATGAGGATAAAAATAGAGAAGAAATTGTTTCAGATTGCAGTGACTCTTCTTTAAATTCCCAATCATCATCTAGTTCTTATATTAAACCTGTCAAAATGTCTTCTAAAGTAACAGATTTGTTGACTGATACATCCGATAGTGGAGATGAAAACAGTGAAAAATGTGCTATTTGTCTTCGTTCAATTAATAATCAAGAAGTTGGAAATCCAGAGGGATGTGATCATTTATTCTGTTCTGTTTGCATTATTGAATGGTCAAAGAATAGTAATGTTTGTCCTTTGGATCGTCAACAATTTTCAATTATCTTAGTTCGTAAAAACAAAGATGGTAATTTGGTAAAGAAAGTGCAAGTTGAAGAGCCGCAAGCATCAGGACCTGAAAATGTTGATTTACTTTCAATGAATGATACTGTTTGTGAAATATGTGGATCAGGTGACAGAGAAGATATTTTACTCTTGTGCGATAATTGTGATAAGGGTTTTCACACGACATGCCTGACACCACCATTAGAAGATATACCAGATGATAATGAATGGTTTTGTCCTGATTGTGATTTTAGGACAATTAGTAGGGTATAAAACTGCAATAATTAACACATAATAACTAATAATATAATAAACAAGTACATTATATTTAATTTTTTTTTTTTTTTATCTTTATTTCAGTCTGAAGCTGTATCCAATTCTGGGCTCGATGCTTTTTTGAATAATGTTTCGGAAAACTTTCGAACGCTCAGACCAAGGGTTCAAATGGTTCGGACTAGACTTTTAGAACGTATAAGAATCACTGTCAACAGAATTGTTGCAAACTACGTATTTAGCGACAGCAACGCTTCTGAAAGTGAATACTTATCTGATGAGGTAAATACAATCATTTTTAAAAAAATACAATTAATAATGAAAAATACGTTTGTTTGTAAATTTTAAATTATTTTTTTTTAAGACGGAAGATTCAAGTTATTCTTTGAGCTCTGATGATGAAAGAAACGGTGACCAACCCAGTACTAGCGGAACTCAAAGAAAAAAACTTACAAGGAAAGTAAAAGAAGAAAACGTCAGCTCGAGTAAAACGAAGAAAAAAAGAAGTAAAAGTGTTAGAAAAACAACTAAAACTAAGAAGCGAAAAACCAAAACGAATTCTGTAAAAAGAAAAAGGCCCGTAAAAAGAAGAAAAATTGGAACGACTAAGAAAACTAAAAAAAGAAAAACAAGAGCAAAAAGTACTAGAACGAAAAGGATAAAAATTGAAAATGAGGATGGAACTATTACCGAAAAAATAGTTAAAACTAGGGTTTACAGACGGAAAAAGCAAAGACGGAGAAAGAGAAAAGTAGAAGTGAGATATCTTGTTTTTATTATTTTTTCTATTACTCATTTTAAAAAAAAAATTAACTCATTCATTTTTCTTTCAGACTGTCAGTCCAATAAAAAGAAGACTGAGAGTTAAATCAATTAGAACTCCGAAAACTCCAAAAGGTCGATTAGCATTAATGCTTGGAATGGTTGCCCCTAGAAATCCTAAACAATTAATACCAGATGTTAAAATAAGACCTAATAACAGTTTAAGAGCAATGGATTTAAATCGCTCCAGAGCTGGAATACCAAAGCTTCACATTTTCGGACCTAAAAATGAATTCCAGTATTATTCATCTGAGTAAATGTCTTTTGAACCTTGTCAAAGTATGAATGTTATTAAATGAAAATGCTGTGACTTATTTTTGAATGCGTTTGATTTTTAGATCGGAACACGAAGACATTATCGGAGATAGTTCCGGAGGCGTTGCCACCGTAGCTCAACAACGGACAAACATTTCTAGATATCGTGACCGCAAGAAAGCAGTTTTAGCTCTTCAATCTGCGCCGCAATCTAGCTCCCCAAAGACTAAACATGTTATTGAGCCTCCCACAAGTGAATACGTAGATGTTTTAGGCAGTATTCTTGACAGTCAAGCTATTTGGCATTCGAAAGATACTAAGAAAAATATCAAAATAAATCCTGATGGAAGCATTGAGGTTATAAAAAACAAGGATAACGTGCCTAAATCTGAGAAGAACACGACAGACGTTCGAGAAGCAACTTCAAATAAAGTAGCAGTTCAAGCTCCTATGTATCCAGGATCCAGTAATCGACCTGATAGTTTCCGCTCGTTTAACAGAACGACTTACGGAGAAAATAGAAACAATCAAGATAACATGTTTTCTCCTAGAAATGGTCAAAGTCAAACTGGTGTCGGTTACAGTCGATTTGGTGGACCACCTAGAAATGACCGTGAGGGTTATGCAAATTATTTAAATAACATCCCACAAGGACCTACTCCATTTTGTAGAGGAGGTCCTCCTCTACGGTTTCGAATGCCTCCTCGTCAACAATTAAGAAGAATTCCTTTTCCACCTCGAAATCGACCTATTTGGCAACAGGATGAAGATGAAGAAGAAGCAGCCGATAAAGAAAAAACGAATAAAAAAGAAACATCAGGAGAAACCGAAATAAAACAATCCAAAACTCAAGAGGAAGAAGACATTGATTTGTACAGTGACATTGAAACTAACGCTGATAAAACAGATAATTCTGGAGCAGAAGATTCTGCTCCAAATTATCCTGCTTTAGGTCCTCCCCCCGAGCCTTCTGCATTTTTACTGAGTCTCGATGAAAATGGTGAATTTGGCGATGGAGGAAATAAAAACAAAAGTGAAGTATATGATCCAGCCGAACCATGCGATAGCGAAGATGAAATGGTAATTGATGAAAATCACGAACCATCATCATCTACTCCTGATAAAAAAGAAACTGAATCTGAAGAAAAGGCAAAATTACCGACTACAACTTCTTCTTCACTCACTTCTAAGAAAAGTGATGAAACTGTAAAAGCTAGTCATCAGAGAGCTTCCTCCGACGATGACGAATATTGTCCAATTTTTAACATTTATTCATCGGCCACTAGAGAATTTTCTCAAAAGGAAGAAGATGAGCGGCAAAGAGAAATAGCAGAAGAAAAGAAAAAAATGGAGGGGATAAAATTGAAAGAAGATGAAAAATTAAATCCCATAAAAAAAGTTGAAGAAAAAAAAGAGGAATTGAAAGAAATTAGCGATGCAAAAGATTCGGAAAAAAATGACGAATCACAAAATGTTTCAACAGTTCAAAACTTATCGGACGATGAAAAAAGTAAAGAAAAGGAAAAAGACAAAAGTAAAGAAAGTAACTGTGACCTTGAATCAAAAACCGAAGACAAGGCTTTATTTTTAAAAGAGAAAAGTACAAGTCCCGAAACTAAAAATTCAAAAAGAGTGACGAAAAGTCGGTCTAATAGTTTTTCAGATAGTAACGAAAAAAGAGACCGACAAAGTATTAGTCCTAAATTTGGGCGGAGCAAAAAGTCTAAGAGTCCAAGTAGCTCTCGTTACAGGAGCTCTTCCCCTGAAAGATGCGCAGAAAAATACAAAAGATCGAAAAGAAAAAATAAAAAATACGATTCTGATGATTCGGAGGATGATTTTGAGAGGTCGGACAAAAACCGAAAAAGTCCCAAAGAAAATAGATTAAGCGATTTTAACAAAGATGGTAAAGTGGATCGAAAAGAAAGAGATAGAGAATTAGAAAACGATAACTTTACGAAAAAAATTGCTGTTGGTTTGGAAGGGTTGGATGTAGAACAGGTTTCTTCGGATAATGAAGAAGGAGACGGTTTTAGTGATAAAGGAAGTCTAAGTAGTTTGTCTTTGTCGGATCTATCTCAGCATAGTAGAAAATCTAAATCGCCGATTCAAATTCAGAGAAAGAAGAAAAAAAATAAAAAACATAAAACAAGGCGATCGGAAAGAGGAAAAGGAAATCACGAAGAGGGAGAAATTGATGACAGCGAAAAAGACAGACTGGATGAATTTTACGCTTTAAAAGGTAAAAATGAAGAAATTGAAAATGAAATGAGGTCAAAAAGCCCAGAAAAGAAAAGGAGTCGTAGGTCTATGTCATCTAGTTCAGAGAGGCAAATACTTGGCAGTAAAGAAAATAAAAAATTTACTAAAGAAAAAAATAAAGAAAGAGACTTATCTTGGAAAAAACCATCGAAAAAAGACAAAAACTATCGCGAAGGGAAAAAACGGTCAAAAGATAGGGGAAGGAGTAAAAGTAATGAAAAAAGGAAGAGTTTAAGTCCTTCGCCTAAAAAAGAGAAAAAGAAGAGTAAAGATCGTAAAAAGAAAACGGATAAGAAAAAAGACATCGAAAGGTACGACGTCAGGAAAATTGTAAAAAATAAAGAAGTTAGAAAAACTGATGCGTTCGGGAGAGATTTGATTTCCAAATCCAGGTCGTTAAGTCGATCTCGGAGTCGATCTCCAATGCGCGAAAGATCGAGAAATATGTTACGTAGAGATTCCAGGTCTTTTTCAAGGTCTCGTTCGCGGAGTTATAGAAGAGGTCGTTCTCCCGTACGTCGCCGATACGTTCGATCGAGAAGTAGAAGTCACAGTAAATCTGTTCGAAGATCTTATTCAAGATCGAGGAGTAGATCTCGAAACCGGAAAACAAAGAAAAAAATCAAAACGAAAGGAAGAACAAAGGCTAGAAGTAGATCCGTAGGTCGGATATCAAGTTCCGTAAGTCGCGGAAGACGGCGATCTGTCACAAGATCAAGAAGTCGAGATCCCGTCAATAGAGCCGCGAGAAGTAAAAAAAGATTGAGATCGAGAAAATCATGGTCTAACCACGCCTCAAGGTCTCCTTCATTTTCTCCCCGACGAAGTCGTTCGATTACAAGAAGTCCAGTGCATGTGAAAAGGTCTTATTCTAGATCGGCATCATCAGATTGGTCTAGGGGTAGAAGTCCTTTGCCCCGAACATCATCACTTGAAAAATTAACAGTGGTTCTTACGACAAAAGAGAAAAAGAAATGGAAAAAGAAGAAAGAAAGTAAAAAGGTGAGAAAAGATGAAAAGAAGAGGAAAAAAACTGGGAATTCGAAAGAGGTGTTTGCCTCTGGTGATAATGTTTTAGTTAGTGTAAATTTTAGGAATAATAATAGTGCATCAGGGAACAATAACGTCGCCGTAATAAGTTCTGATAGAAATACTCGATTAAATTCGGTATCCCCTGTTCCCGGTGCAGAAATATCACGGAAAAAAAAGAGGGGGTCGGACTATGAGTCTGAAAGAGTGACAAAAAAAGTAAAAAAATCAAATGTTATTTCTAAAAAGGTAGTCGATGTTGCTTTATCGAACGCTGGCTCAAAGCGAGCTAAAAAATTGACTAGGTTAAGTGAAAAAGATGCCGAAGTTATTCTTAATCGTAAGCCGGTTGCTGTTATTGATCTGGATATGTCACCGTACAGAGAACAAACTCCGTCACCTGTAAACGTGGTAGTTGTTAGCGATAGTGGGAGCGGAGACGAAGGCAAAGAACATACTCCTCAATTACCGATTACTCGTGTGACACCGAATCGAGAAATAGAAAAAGTCCAAGAAGTTATTCGTAGCGAATCGGTCACCGTTTCCGCTTCAAGTAGTCCCATTGAAAACGGTTACGTTCCTGCTTCCGGTCCGAAAACTCCTCCGGAACCACAGATAAAATTTTCAATTGCCAAGCCGCAGCAGTTAAGACAAATAGCAAATCCGTTGGGCGATGATGACGACGATGATGAAGTCGACGAAGATGACAGGGAACAAAGAATTGAATCGTTAGATCGGCGAATCGAAAAAGAATTGGATAGCAGAAATGAAGTTTCTCATAAAGGACCAAATACTCCTCCTGGTCCGAGAGGACCTTCAACGCCAAAAACGTTGCCTTCTCCTCAAACTTCACCGGATGCATACGATCCATTCGAACCGACAAAATCGAGATCACCTTCCCCTAGTCAAGCGGATAAGGAAAATCGTCCAAGTCCGAAATCAGATGAAAAAGACGGTCAAGTTTCTGTTAACATTGAAAGTGAAAATTCACCACCCGACATGATACAGCATGCAATGAGTCCTGAAAGCGCAAAAGAAGTGACAACGGAAAACGAAGATGACAAAGTAGACAGTGTTGAAAAATGTGAAGCAATATCCGTAGTGGATTGTTCCTCAAATAATGTGATGCCCGTTCAGACTTCCGGTGCTTTAATGACAGACATTAAGTCAAATGAATCGCCTGAAAAAAAAATAAGCATAGTATTATCATCATCATCATCATCATCTCAAATGAAAATCCCATCAGTAACAGTTCAAAAGTCTTACACTCCGGTTTTGAAACAAATTCCGGTTGTGTCTGTCGTTTCCGCTCCTCCACCCACTTCTGCCAATTTAACTGCTTCCACGGATATGTTCTCTATGCCGTCTCCGACGAAAACAACGAGGCCGGGTACAATGACTACTCAAAGCCTTCAAATGACGGGTATACAAAGACTTCAGCACCGTTTGGGATCGCCTGTAAATCGAACCCCCAACTCGGTGAAATCCACTCCGGAAAAGCATTCTACCCCGAGAGCGGATTCGAGCGAAGTATTCACATCTGGAAATTATCTCGTTCGTAATGTAAATAAAAGAAACGGGGAACAAGGGAAGCAACCTCGTCCTCTGCAGGATGCAACCAACGAAACCATTGATATGACCATGGATCTGGATGATTCGCCCTATTCTCCCGCGTCGAGCGAAGGCGATGATTTGTTCGATCCTCCCATCGAATCGTCAAAACCTTCGCAATCAAATTTGAAACCTGCACCTTCTTTCAAAGGATCTGCCAAAGGTCCGAGAAAATCACCCGCCAAACAGCTCAGTAAGTTTGATCTATTATTCGGAAGCAGCGGTCCGAATCTATCTCCGATAAAAGGAGGAAATAAGAAGTTTTCAAAAGTGAGTGGAAAACCTTCGTCGCCAAAAGCCATTCCTTCAAAGTCTCTAAGCAAGAAAGGTACGTAATCGAAGACAAAATGCTCGAAAATACAAAAATTTTAAAAAAAAAAATTTTTTTTCTCGTTTTCAGGTACGACTAATAAAAATTTCATGCACAAAATGGACGAGGATCAATTGAGGATATTGGACGATTTACCCAGTTCGGCCGTCGAATTGCAAGTCAAAGACAAGGTACTTACTTTTATTTCGCATTATGCTTTGCTATTAATACATGATCTTACATCGTTCAAATAATATTTATGTATCTACCTGTATGTGTTTTGACAGTTTTTAAAGAAATTAAACAGGCAGGAGAGAGTTGTGGACGAAGTGAAAACCGTGCTCAAACCTCACTACGCTAGAAAACATATTACCAAGGAAGAATATAAGGACATATTGAGGAGATCTGTGCCCAAGGTAACGAACTCTGTTGTGCCCCCCCTCCGCTTCTCCTTTTAGACTCGATCGAAACGGAAAATGATTATTATTATTATTATTTTAGATTTGTCACAGCAGAAGCGGTGAAATAAATCCGAGCAAGATACAATCTCTCATCGAGGCATACGTAAAAAAATTCAGGCACGCAAAGAAAAAAGGAATTAATACTTCTGCCGTGGCATCCGGTGGTTCCGCCGCCGCCGCCGCCGGTGGTGGTGGTGGTGGTCCTGCTAGTACGGGTGCGATGAAACCAAAAGTAAAGTAAGTGTAAATTAACGAGGGGGAGTGGGGGATGGGGGGGGATTAACTTCGAAAAGGAAAAAAAAAAAAAAATACATTTTTTTTTTTCGTTTGCAGGAAAACAATGTTCAGTTGATGGAATTATTAGAAAATTGTGCTCAATACGTCTTTTTGTTCGATATTCGATTTCGCTTCCCGTCAATTCGATACATGATTCGATTGTTTCGAGATTCCATAAGAAGAACGCATTCGTGACGTCACGTTTTTTTTTTTTATCTCCATCCTCCATATTGGATTCGTGTGTATGTGAAAGTGGTCAAGTGCAAAACTCGATAAAATAAGTATTTATTTAACGCGCAAAACACAATGTTGTAGTTTTTCTTTTCTTTTCTTTTTTTTTTTTTTTTTTTTTTTATTAAATATTATACAATGTAGAGAATTAATAAATATTTGATCCTGATTAAAGGAAAATTCACACGAAAAGAAGCAGATTTTCCATTAAAAATTAAATTTCAGGATTGCGTTTTGTATTGGGAAAAAAAGGAAAATTCGAGGTCGAAAATAAGTGTTATTTATCGTATCGTAAATTTAAAAAAAAATTGATTAATTGGTTTATTATTATTATTATTATTATTCGCGATGGTTTGGTGTTAGATTTCGTTTTTATTCCTCCCCCCCACTTCCCCCCTCTGACGTATCGAGCCACGAATGAAATAAAATATGAAATGAATTTTTTGTTGTAATTTTCCCCGCGAAACAAAAAAAAAGGAAAAATTTTCACGTCGATCGATATATATATTATTAGTCTCAATTTTCACGCATTGTATAATATATACATAAATACATAAGTACATAAATACATAAATATATAGAAAATTTTTCCCTTTTCTTTTTTTTTCTTACTGCTTTAGACTGCTGGAACGTACGTAACGTATTTATCGATTTTTTTTTTTTTAAATTGTTTTTTTTATTGGTCACTCTTCTGCTGTCACGTCAAAAAAAATTTAATTAAAAATAAAAAAAAAAAAAATTTTAATTAAAAAAAAAAATTAGAATGAATATTAATTATATAATTAATTTTTATATGTTTATTAAACAAAAAAAAAAAAAAAAATTTATTCCTATACATATATATATATATATACATATATTTATTTAATATTTCAATTATTGTATTATTATTATTATTATTATTATTATTATTATTTTAATTTAGTTATTTAAAACTTTTTTTTTTTTTTTTTTTGAAAAATAAATAATAATGAAGTGATGTCGAAAGATGTCGCACGTAAAAAAAAAAAATATTAATAATAATTAAAATGAAAAAAAAAAAAACTTTTTTTAAAAATAATTTAGTGTTGTGTTAATTATATATATATATATTAATATTAATAATAATAATAATTTTTAGTCAAATTTATAAAATCTTTTTATTTATTTATTTTCAAATTCTTTCCTTTCCACATTTAATTTTTATTTATTATATAATACGGTGAGTAATAATCGGAATTTTTTTTTTTTTAATTGTTTGTTTATTATTTTTTTTACTCAAGTATAATAAATTATACCTTAAACCTTTAATTATACCTTATAATATTAATTTTTGTTTTGTTTATTTACCAAATTGAATTTTTAAAGCATCTGATTTAGAGTTAATAAAGGATAACACATAACTCTAAGAGTTATGCTTGATAGTTTATTGAAACGACAATAAATAGTTTTTGTTATTATTATTATTAATTCGAATCATAATTTATTTGACAAAAAGGTATGACATACAAAAAAAAAAAGATAAATTTCAGTCATAAAAATTCTCTTTTTTTTTCCCAAATTTAATTTTCAATTTGAAACAGTTGACGGTTGAAAAATTGTTTTAAAAATTCCACGACAGATGTCAGGAGTGTAGAATATTGTTTATATTATTGAGATATCTATCATGGCGGGGCTACTGTCAAAATAATGTTTTTCTTTATTAATTTTTATCACAATTAATTATTTTCGTGTCGATAGTGTAAAATATGTTTTAAACATGTGGTTTAAATTAATACTTAGGTGAAGTCATTTAAAAAAAAAAAAAGGAAATTTTTTTTTTAAAAAAAAAAAAATATTTTATCATGAAGTGTTTGGGAGTGAAATGATATTAAAATTTTTTTTATTGATTTTGAGTTGAAAGAGATTTTTCACTCATAATAATCACTTCTGACATTTAAATTTTTATTTTTAGTATCAAAAGTAGCCCTCAGAAATAAATAAAAAAAAAAAAAAATGTTAACATGAGACACGGGTATTTTTATATGTAAATAAGTTTAGTATTGATATATCAAAACTCAAAATATTATATATTTTTATTTTATTTTATAACTAAATCTCTTACATGCCTTTTTTCTGTTTTTTTTTTCTTTTTTTTTTGACTTAAAGTCAATATAAAAATATGGTGCTGTTAAATTAGTATGGAAATCACTTTAGTGGATTCTGTTAAAAGTGGAAATCATAATGAAGTTAATTTTACTTGGCAAACTCTGACAACTTCTGTCATGGGAATATTAACAGATAGTTATAATAGTAAAATGGATGAGTATCCAACTGGTAGTACCCACAATATGTCTTTCATTGCATCCATTTTCGGGGCTTCCGTTTGCCTCAAATGGGAGCCAGTCAATCATGTTTACTTCCAATTAGCAAATACATTTTTCTTCTTGTCTTATTTGGCACCTAATGGAATGTATGGAATACTGTACCTGAGGTGCACTTTACTGGTTGGCTGTGCTTTTTTCGCTCTTTGGGGATGGGCTATATTTTGTTCTTTTGATGCCTTTTTGTGGAATGCAACTTTTGTTGCCATAAACTTTGTGCAAGTGTGCATATTAACATACCACCTTAGACCTATTAAATTCACCAAAGAAGTTGAAGAGGTAAGCCAATATTAGAAAAAAAAATTAAGTGAAAATAATTTGCATGCTTTTCGAGTTTTTTAATTATTAATCGCATGGTGAATGTTTTAATGTGTACACTTTTCGATTTTATAAAAATCCCCTTAATTAACACAAATAATCATTTAATTATGATTGAAATTTAGTTAAAAAATATTAAAATTTTGATTTAAAAATAATAAATTAATATTTTAATTAAAAAATAATTTATTTTTGAGGCAAATTTTTTATTATTAGAAAAAAAAAAAAAAAAGAGAATCAATCGTAACTGCTAATTGTTATAAACTATTATTATAAATAAACAATTTTTTTTACAAATTTGTTTTTTTCTCTTTAGTAAATTTTGTGGTAAAAAGAGAAATGCTTTTATCTTCGATAAA
Organism: Pediculus humanus corporis; assembly: GCF_000006295.1. Classification (NCBI taxonomy): domain Eukaryota; kingdom Metazoa; phylum Arthropoda; class Insecta; order Psocodea; family Pediculidae; genus Pediculus; species Pediculus humanus. Next base: position 213,617 of record NW_002987077.1, on the reverse strand, counting down.
AAAAAAAAAGTAAAAAAAAAAGGTTACAGATAATCTAATTGGTTCTTGAACAAATAAACATATATATAAAAAAGGTAAAAACGATAAGATAATATAAAACAAGTGCAAATAAAAGATTTTCATTTGAAAAATTTAGTAAATTCCGGAGCCCGGAGCTCGATGACCGTTTAACAAGGAATCTCTCCTTAATGGCTTCCTAATCTTTTACAGATAAATTTTAACCTTTAATTCTATCGGTAAATCATCGTGGCTTTAGAATTTAGTACTTTTGTATAAAACCACTTTTCTCTGCGGTTTTTACATTTCACCTTTCGTCATTTTTTTTATTAGCTCAGGTGAATAAATAAATAAATCAGTTTTTATTTTGTGTTTCCGTGTTTTTAACGATCGAAATTTATTTGTCGTAAGTAAAATTATTAATTTATTAATTAATTAACGATCGTACTCGAAAGAAAGGGGGGGAAAAATGATTTTTATTATGTTCGGGGCTGATCGTACATGACGCCTTTTTTAAAACTTAACGACTAATATGGATGGCTACAAATTTTTCCATTTTTTTTTTTTTTTTTTTTTTTGTTTTACTTAAAACGATTCGTCAGCCCTACTCGTAAATTAAGATAAAATAAAAGTTTTGTATTGATATATCTTTTTTTTTCAATTAGAAGCCTTGTAGCTTTTGATTAATTTTATATTTAAGGTTTGAATGAAAGCTGTCCGGTCTTGTAATTGTTTCAATTTTAAAAATGGCGACGACGTTGTCGCCAACGTTTTTCAAGTGGGGGACAAAAAAATTTAATTATCATTTGCAGTTTTTCTTTCTTTATATTTTACCAAAACGAATATAAAAATAAAAAATGTAACGTTTTTCGCTGAGGGAAGGGGAAAGGGTAGGAGGAGGTTTTTAAAGGGTAAAATATTATTATTTATCCCCTCGAAGAGAAAGATCAAAACGAAATTATTATTATTATTATTATTTTTATGTGACGTGCATTCTTTAGGGATAATTGAAAAAATTTTTATTGGAAAATTTATTTTTCGAAGGGAAATTGTAAAAAAAATTTAAACAAAATCCAGATTTTTTTTTCCCCATTATTTTATTTGGAATTTCATAAAAAATTATAAATTAAACGTAAATCGGTTTTTCATTTTAACATTCTCGAACATTCTCGCGTTTTTGTGTCGGACGCGAACTCGTGTGAACTTTATTATTTTCGTTCGAAATTTTTTAAGTTTTTATATATATTTTTTAAAAAAGTGGTTTTTAAGGTTTTTAAAATTTTTATTTATTTATATAAATATATTTTTTTAAAGTTTATCTTAAAGGTTAAATAACCATTATTATTTTTTTTTCGTTGTTGCCCATCCCACGGAAAATGGCGATGGGTGGGTGGGTGGGTGGATGAGTGAGTGGGGGTTTAAGGAAATTCCTTTGGTAAAATGGCAAACTGGAAAAATGAATTCGAATTAAAAAAAAAAAAAAACGAAATTTTTTTACGTTCCTTTTTGAAGAAATTAGTAGGGATTTTTATATTCCCCCGGGAAAAATGGGATTTTTTTTTTTTTCGGGATGATTTTAATGGTTTTAATTAAAACTTGATGACTTTTGGTTTGTTTTATTTTATATTTTTACTCGTATTCGTCAGATGTTACAAATGTCCTCCTATAATTTTGTCGTATCACGTGATACGTTTTTAAATGAATTTAAATTAATTAATCAATCATTAACCGTTTTACTCGTCTACGTCATCATACTCGTCGCCATATTAAATTTTTATTTACTCGTAAACGAGAAAAATTTTTTTTTTTAATGTAAAAATTATGGATGTTTTTCCATTAGAGAGAGAGAGAGAGAGAGGGACCGATTTTCATACGTTTTTTTTTTGTTAACAATCTCATAAATATTAAAAAAAAAAAAAAAAAAACGCCCTCACATCACTCTCGTATAACGCGATTTTTAAATTGGAAACGATTGCATAAGGTAGTTTTTTAAAAAAAAAAAAAAATTTTTATATATATATGAGAGAGAAATAAATGTGAAATGAGGCAAGAAAAATGGCGAATGGCCCGAAGGTTATACAAACATATTTTTAAATTGTTCATCCTTACGGAAACAAGTATAATTTTTTTTTTTTTTTGCTCCTGGTAAAAATTTTTTTTTTTTTATTTTGTTCCCCCCCAACGAAAGGAATAAATATTGACAAAAAAAAAATATTATTATTAATTTTTTTTTAAACAGGAACAACAACAACAACGACAACGACAAAAACTCGAAAGTATCGGTTTGCCTACGAAAAATTTTTTTTTTTATAAAAACTCCTACACGGAATCCATTAATTTTAATTAATTTTTTTTTTTTTGTTGTTGTTGTTGTTGTTGTTGTTGTTGTTATTTCGCCTTAATTGTTATTGTTGTTGTTGTTTTCCGTTAAAAAAAATATTATTTTCGTTTTTAGTTTTAGTTTTACCTTTTTTTGAAGAGATTTAATAATTTTTTAATATTCCAAACATGATTTAAGGTTACATTATTATCACCGAATTTTCTTTCCCTTATTTTCTCATCATTAATTTTTCTTCTACTTGTTGCCCGAAAGAAAATTTTTTTAACAAAAGATAGAAATTAAATTCGTGTCAAATCATTTGAAATGTTATCATTTTTAAAAACAAAACAAAAAAAAGAAAAGGTTGAGGGGGATTTAAATGGGGTTAAGTGATAAGAGGGGTGGATGGGTGGGTTGGTGGATGGGTGGAGGGGTAGATAGGTAGGGTTCTACTTTTCAAAAAGTTCAAAACGTCAATATTTCTTGATTTTTTTTTCCTTTCTTTGTAATAAAATATATATTCCATTAAACGTTGTTGTTTATCTCCCCCGATTTGACGGATGAGAATCTGTCAGTTGGGAATTTTTATTCTCATTTTTTTTCTTTTTTTTCTTTCTAATAAAATATATTTATATACAAAATGGGAAATTTTCAAATTTGAAAAAAAAAAAAAGCTTTAGAAAAAAATTTATAACTTTTTTTTTTTTTTTTTTTTTCATTTTATTTGTTCTCAGTGCGAAAGAGAGAGAGAGAAAGAGAAAAAGAGAGAGGGAAAGAGAGAGAGAGAGAGAAATGTAAAAAGGGCTAATATAAAGTGAAAGTATATTCTTTTGAAATTTTTTTTATTATTTTTATTGTTTAAAAACTATGGAAAATTTGTTTGTTTGTTTGTTTGTATGTTTGTTTGTTTTTTTGTTAAATTCGTTGAAAATTTATTTTTTTAATATTTTTTTTTTTAGTGGTTTCATTAATTTTTTTTTTTTCATTTTTGAATTAGTTATAAGAATTAAATTGCTAAAATTTGTTTTTTTTTTTTTTTAAATTAAATTAAAATTTTATTTTTTTCGTAATTAATTTCTAGAACTTTCGAATTTCATTTTTCTTATTCTCTTTTTTTTCTTGTCATAATTTACTTGAGAAAGAATAAAAAATCTTTTTTTTTTCCTTTTCTCGAACTAAATAATGCCTTTTAACTTCCGCCCCGTGCTTTTAATCTCTTCTTAATGTATTTTATTATTATTATTATTATTATTATTATTAATATTTGCTTTCTTGCAGATTTTCATTGCATTCGAGAAATTAATAAAAAAAAATTTTTTATTTTTTGTTTGTCGACGACAGAAATCGACAAACAAACGATATAAATATATTGATCGGTTGTTTGTGTGGCATTTCGTTGTTTGTTTTTGCTAGATCGTAGGGGGAGGAAGGAGGAGGAGGAGGGAGAAATATATCGCGTTTTAAATTAATAATTTGTATAAAGTTTAAAAAAAAAAAAAAAGGAAGAAGAAGGAAAAGTTTTTACAAAGGGAAAACCCTTTTAAAAATTTAAGTAATAACCTAAGAAACCTCAAAATGATTAATAATCACTCAAACACGTGAACTAACACAGCTTGCGAAAACGATTAGATTCAATCAAGTTTTTTGTCTTGAATTTAGTTAAAATGTGATTTTAGTTTAACAGGAAAATCATGCTTAAAAAGGGAAAGAAGGAAAGAAAAAAATAAAAAACGTGGCAGGAGAAACACCATGTTGTACTAAACGATATCAAAACTTATCCAATAATTTACAATTTTTTTCGTTTTCGGTTACCATTTATAAGTTTAGTCATTTAACGCGACGTAGAAAACATCAAAAATTTAAATTTTCCAAAAAAAAAAAAAAAAAACTAAAAAGGAAGAAAACAGGGGTGGGAGGAAAGGGGGAAAAGGTGGGGGGAAGGATGGAAAAATCTGTCGGAAAATTTTTTTTTGAAATGATTATTTCAACAAGCTTTTGTCATCAGGTATATAGAATTATTATTTTTTTTTAGGTTTGTTTTAATTTTAAAAAAAAAAAAAAAACGAGGGGGGGAGGGGGAAAGGGAAATTATAATCCGATTCGCATCTTTTCGAAGCGAAAAAAAAAAAAAAGAAAAAAATCAGGTAAACGAAAGGGAGAGAAAATACCAAAAGCAACTGTTACCATGTTTTAGTCGTATTTTTTTTTTAAAAAAGGAAAGAAAAACGTTTTCTAGAAAAAAAAAAAAAGAAAGAAAAATGCGGGGAGGGGGGGAGTCGTGAAGGGCGTTAGAGGGTGTAATAATAGCCGACTAAATGACGAGAGCACACTCGACTGGAATTCATTTGCATTAAATTCACCCTTTTCTCAGCTTCATCCCTTTTTTTTTTCTTTCTTTTTTTTTTTTTTTTTTTTTTTTTTTTTTAAATTCATCCCAAATGAAATAAACGGGGGGCATCATCCTTGTTTTCTTTTACCCCGTCCCTTTAAATATCACTCACACTCCCTCTCTCTCTCTCTCTCTCACATACATATCGTTATTTCTCGTGTATATTTTATTAGTAAAACACTTTTTTTTTTTTTTTTTTTTTTGATTTTATCTTTTTCTTTCTAAAATGGTGTCGAATACTAAAAATCGAAAAAACAAAAAAGACAAAAAAAAAAATATAATTTTTAATTTTATTTATAAAACTACCTGTTGCTCTCTATTATCGATAACAAATCGAAAAAAATCAATCAATCGTTTGTTACTAAAAAATATTTCATTTTTATCATTCTGCCACGTTTTTTTTTTTTTTTTTTTTTTTTTTTTGTGAGTCAAAACTATTTATTTAAATTTGATTCAAAAATTATAATCCTTTTTTAAATTATTATTATTATTATTATTATTATTATTATTATTATAAAATCGAAATACGTGAGAATTATGTTAGGGATTAGATTGTGGAATTACACGATTCAAATAAAATTTTCTTTTTAATATATGAAAAGGCATCATATGGGCAAAAAGAAAAAAAAATTGAACAATTTTTTTAAAAACGAGGGATTTTTTCAAATAATAATAATATTATTATTATGTAATTGTATTCCGTTTTTTTTTTTATACGTTTATACGGTTAATCTTTTTAAAAAATTCGATATCTAACGATATTCCATCCCCCCACCATCACCACCAAAATGGTATTAACGAAATAATATTATTATTATTAATATGTGTTTGTTTTTGTTTGTTACAGGTGTACGTTGCTCTATTTCGACCTCTTAAAGTTAACAGGAGACAATTTAAAAAAGTATTAAATTGTATGAAATTAATAAGACAGCTCAAATATCAGGAGGTTTATGCCCAAGAAAGAGCTACTAAAGTCGATAGCCTATCATTAGTTCTCTCAGGAAAGTAAGTTGTTTTATTATTATTATTATTATTATTGTCACTCTTAAACACGACAAGGCTCTCTTATTTGTCGGGGTTTTTAAGTTCATTTATCCCCCCCCCCAGGTTTCTACCCGACGATTCCTTAGGGATAAATACTCGAATATCGGTGGTGCTACTTATATAATATTTTCCGAAGAATGTGGGCCGTCCCACTTATTATTATTATTATTATTATTATTATTACTACTATTTTCTTTTTTTGCCATTTCCTCGTTGATTATGATGATATTTCATAATGATTATTGATAATCGATTAATTAAGAATGAAGTAAGTTTTATATTTCCTTGGGATTCGACGGTATGGAAAAAAATTCGTTACCGATTACGTCACTTTTGTTAATTACACGTTTTTTTTTTTTTTTTTTTTTCTAAAAATACGACAAATTAAAAATTTTAATTTTTTCGTTCTGTTCTGTTCTAAATTAACATATCGAATTAATAAGAAAAAAAAAAAATTAATAATAAAAAAGTGAAAAAGACCGACGTTGAAGAAGAAAAAATTATCGTTATTATTATTATTATTATTATTTTTAATTAAAAAACTTACGGTGTAAACCTGAGTGTCGTGGAAAAAGAAAGAAAGAAAGAAAGAAAGAAAGAAAAAAAAAATTTTTTTTTTCTGTCACTTCTCCCATCGTTTAA
>NW_002987077.1:174725-202225 GCF_000006295.1 Pediculus humanus corporis | reverse complement strand
ATTATTATTATAAAGTTTGAATTTTTTATTAAGTAATTAATTTTTCTTAAGGGTCAAAACTCGTGTATATTTCTTTTGACTTTTTTTTTCTCTCCATCTTTATAACTTTTTTTTAAATAAATAATTAACTCACGCTTATAATTTTTTTAATTACAAACTCGGATCTAAAACATTTAACGAAGAATCGTTGGAGTAATGGTAATAATAATAATAATAATAATTTAAGTTAAGAAACATGGAATAAGGCAATCAAGAACGAGAAAACCATGATATTTATAACGAGATAATGGGTTAGTAATGGGATAAAAAAAAGGGTAAAAGGAAAAAAAAGGAAAAAAAGGAAAGAAAAAAGGAAAAAAGGAAAGAAAATAGGAAAAAAAAAGGAAAGAAAAAAGGAAAGAAAAAAAAAAGAAGGGGAATAATAAAATGTCTTGTGTAAAATATGCCTTCCATTATTATTTTTAATTTAATTAAATTGTTAAACGTCAAATAAAAGATTATAAGTACTATCTCTCTCTCTCTCTCTCTTCCTCTCTCTCTCTCTCTTTTATTTATTTATTTTATTTTATTTTATTATTATTATTTTTTTTTTTCAGATTGGTCGTTTCCCAAAACGGCCGAGCTTTGCATATAGTGTTCCCTCATCAGTTCCTCGATTCTCCAGAATGGTTCGGCGTGCCAACAGACGAATTTTTCCAGGTAAAAAAAAAATATATTACGTCACGTTTTTTTTTTTTTTTATTTGTCAATTTCATTTCAAAAAAAAAAAAAAACCATTAGTGGTTGGTGTGCTTTGTCGAAACAAAACAAAACAAAACAAAAAATAAATAAATAAAACGTAACGCATTAAGAAGAAGGAGGAAAAGAAGAAGAAGGATAAAAAAAAGGAGGATATATAAGTAAAAATAAAAGAAAAAAAGTTATCTGAAAAGGGATCAGGTGTGGATGTTTTGAAAAATGAAAAAAGATTTATATCTGATTATTAGTATAAATCTTTTGCGGAGGATTTACACACACACACACACACACAAAAACTAAACCACTTAAGAATAACTATGGACGACCGCATGCTCACAATTTCGTTTTATTTTTTTTTTTTTTTTGTAAAGTTTAAAAAAAAACTTTAAAAGAAAATTCAATAGATTTGAACGTTTTGTCCGTTTGTTTTTCCCTCAGCGGTCGGATTATTATTTTCCACAAAAACGACGACGACGACGTCCGTGTGACGACGAACCTCCTAGAAAAAATTTTTACAAACCGAAAACCCACAATATCCGCAAAAATGTTTATTTTTAAGGAAATAAAATAACTGTCTGAGATTCTCTATCCCTTGTCGTCATTCATTGAAGGGTAGGAGGGGAAGAGAGAGAAAGAAAGAGAGAGAGAGAGAGAGAGAGAGAGGTTAACACCTGATTAAGGATGTAAAACCTCCTTCTTTTTATTTAAAATGGATTTGTTGAATTTGTTAAGGGTTTATGGAACCTCCTCCTATCAGTTTCCTATGAATTTTGTTTTTTTTTTTTTTTTTTTCGTTTCGCACTCGCTCCCTCTTTTTTTCCCTCCCCTCCCTCCCTCCCGCCCGGATTTACATTGGAAAATTTATAATAAGAGGACAAAAAAAAAAATTATTTTCTTTTTTGTTGTTGTTTCTGGATTTTAAAGTTAAAAATGTTTTTTCCTGTCACCATCGTGACACTATCATGTAAATCGTTTCGTTTTTCCAATTTTTCCGGAAGTTAAATTTTTTTTCTCGATTGTTTGTACAAAAAAAAAAAAAGATGGTGGTATAATTTTAAAAGAATTTAACGAAAATGACATCACGGAAATCATGTAGCTTTTCCGTTTTAGAGGGTTGTTGTTGTTGTTGTCGCTGTCGTTGATGAAACAAGTTTAAAAACAAAAAAAAAAAACCTGGTGAAATGAGAACGTGATGAGATTTTCATCATTTTTCATTGAAAATTTGATGAAAATCAAAAAACCCGGGTGACCCGTCTCACCATATTGTTATAAGATTTTTTGCCATCAAAAGGATAAACTTTCCTTATAACTTTTTTTTTTTTTTTTTCTCTCTCTCATAATGTTTTCGATAAAGTTCTTTAACTTACACTTTATACTTTCCCTTCATTTCATTTTTACTAATGATTATATTTTTTTTGTTTCTTCTAAAAACTTTTTTTTTTGTTTCGATTTTGGTCATTCGTATGGATGACACACACACACATGTGCTCTTCCCGTCACATCCGTGGTTATTTGTTTTCTATAAAAGATTTTCTTGATAAAATTTATCCTTCCGACGCTAATGATTTAATAATTTTTTTTTCAGGTGTCAATAACGGCCATGGAAGAATCACGCGTTTTAATTTGGCACCGGGATAAATTAAAATTAAGCATAATAACAGACCAATTTTTACAAGCCGTATTCGATCACATTCTAGGAAGAGACGTTGTTAAAAAATTAATGCAGGTACGTTCAGGTATTTTTACACTTGAGGGTAAATTCCAGAAAGTATTTAACAGGAAGAATGAAAAGGTTGAGGAAAGTCCCGTTCGAACAGGAAAAATATTTTTCCTTTCGGTGTTAAAAAAAAAAAATAGTTTATTCAAGTTTGAACCTTTTCAAAGGAAAAACTATTCGTTGTAAAAAAAAAGTTTTCCTTTGTATTTGTGTGTTGCATTTATATATATTCAAAGGAAAAACATATAATAAATCTTTTGTTTTTTTCTGGCAATGATATATGGGGGTCGAGAGGGTGGATTTTGTAGGTAAATTCTTTAGGTAGTAGGGGAAGTTAATCACTGAATGAATTACTTTTCATTAAAGATTTTCTCTGTTGCACGTTCGAGAGAAAATCTTTTTTTGTTTAAAGAGTGAGAGAGAGAGAGAGAGAGAGAGTGTAAGAAAAAGAAAAAAAGAAAGGGAATGAAAAACGTGGTAGAAGAATATTTTCCGATTGTGAAAACAACGACGATTGTTTTACAGTTTAAAAAAGTTTTTTTTTTTTTTTTAATGACGCCTCGCAACAATAGATTTATATAAAAAAAGGAGAAAAGAAAAAGGAGAAAAGAAAATCTTTGGAAAATCGTTTAATAAAAAATTCTTTTCTTGATAAGAAAGATAACATTTCTTATAAAAATAAATTAAAATTAAATTAGGTAGAATTTTCTTCTCTCGACTTTTACAATCAAACATCAAAGAAAAAAAGGAAAATTTTTTTTTTTTTGTAATAAGTCCTTGATATTATTTTACACTTGGCTTTCTTTTTTTTTTTTTTTTATTTTTCCTTTGTTTTTCCTTTGTTTTCAATTAAAAATTAATTTTTTTTCTTCTTCTTCTTCTTTTTATTCTTTTTCATCCGTAATTTTTATTGTTTTTCCTTTGATTTTTTTCCTTTTTTCGAACGATTAAAATTTATTAAGGAAATTAATTATAATTTTCTCGCGTTTATTTTTTTTCTTAAAAATGAAATCCGCCATATTGGATTTGTATGAAAAGCGGAAATGAAAAAAAAAAAAATTAACGAATCAATATTTGCGTTTCTTAATGAGGGAAATTTTTTTTTTTTTTTTTTTAATGATTAATAATTAAATTATTTATCTCATCGAAATAATAATAATAATAATAAAAGTAAATTAACAAAAGTTTATTTTAATGATTAAAATGAATTAAAAGGGAAAAAAAAATGTTTTTTTTTTTTTTTTTAAAAAGGTAAGCGAAACAATGGCAGCAACAAATAACGGTCATCTTCCAAATATGGAGGACGGAGAAGATAAACCAATGCTAGTCATAAAAAAACCCGGTGACAGTCCTGGAATAACAGCTTTAATTAATAGACAATTTCAAGGTAAGTTTTTTTTATTTTTTTTTTCCTTTTTCTCCTTTTTTCCTTTTTTTCCTTTTTTCCTTTTTTTTTTATTAATAATTTCATTAATTAAAAAAAAAAAACCGCGAGTTTTTTTCATTTCGTTGACCGAGTAAAACATTTGTCTTTCCCCCCGCAACAGCAGAAGCTTTTTTTTTTCTTTAAAAAATGAGAGACAAACCGTTAAAAACAACCCCAACTTTTCTTTTTTTTTAAAAAAAGAAAATCTGGAAAGTGAAAAAAAAAAAAAAAAAAAAAAAAAACATTTATCAAAGTAATCGTTGTTTGTAAGGAGGCGATAATGAGAAAGACGAACATAATAAAAAATTCAAGGCAAGGCTGAAAACCGCCATTTAATTATCAGGTTATCTCTTTAATTAAAAAAATGTAAGGATATAAAATATTCTCTCGAGTCGGGTCACGAGACTCATCCGATCATTTCCAAAAGAAATTAATCTTGAAATTTTTCATTCATTTTCCGAAAAGATTTTCCAACGAAAAAAAAAAAATCTATTATTATTATTTTCCTCCCAATCGTTTTATATCTCGAAAGTCGGTTTTTTCTATTTAATTACTTACGCATGATTTTTCCTTATTTTTTCGGTTTGAAAAACGTGGCAGTAGAATCGTATTTTAATACAATTTTTTTTTCCTTCCCTCGTAAAATCAATACATATATAAATAATTTTTGTAATAAAAACGTTGTTCGCGATGAAAATAATTTTTTTTTTCTGGTTTTACCACAATAAATAAGAAAAACTTATTTATAGTTTGTTAAAAGGTTATTTCGCCGCGTGGGATTGAAATTTTGTTTTTTCCACAAACGTATTTTAAATCCTCAATTAAAACTCGGTCGTACGCAATATTCGATGATTAACGGGAGGGGGCGGTAGGGGAGGGGCAGAATATTTAACGTTGAAAAAACTTCTTCTCCTGTTTTCTTTCAGGTTGAAAAATGCGTTTAAAACCCTCTTGAAAAGATTTTCCCTTCCTCTCTCTCTCTCCTTCTTTCATATTTTTTAATATTTTCTATCTCTTTCTCTCTCTTTGACTCTCTCTCTCTCTCTCTCTCTGTCTCTTTTTTTTCCCTCGTAATAATTTACCCAATAAATCACGGGTCGGACAAAGCAACAATAAAAAAAAAAAAAAAAAAAAAAAAAAAATACGGTCGAACGGGGAAAAATTGTTGGAAATTCGCGGGTTTTCTTTCATAAAACCCGGAAATGATTAATGAAACAATTTTATGATGTAAAATGAAACGATAACTATTATTATTATTATTATTATTATTATTGCGGTCGTTAGAGGAATGAAACGGAGTTATGCTTGTATATATATATATACATGTATGGGTACGTACATGATTTTTCGGGTGGTGTGAGGGGAGAACGAGGGGGCCGAACGAGAGGTCAAAGGGCATCATTTGGATTTTCCCCTTTTTAAACAAAACGAAAACGCGCGCAATTTCTTTTCACGTTTTGAAATTTTGCACTTTAAATAAGGGAAATAACAATTAACCTTTTGAAAAAGGAAAGAGAGAGAGAGAGAGAGAAAAGGTTTCAAAACATGTAAAATTATTTATATTTTAAACGTGAGAGAAAATTCGCGTTTGTTTCCTTTTATTTTTGAATCGGACATCGCAATAACAACAACAACAACAAACAATAGTAACAAACAACGCAATTATAATTTTCTCTCACACTTAAGTAAAAATATTTTCGAGGGATTTTACGTCGGCCATTATTTTCTAATCGTTTTTCTTTTTTTTTCCTTTTTTTTTTTTTTTTTTTTTTATTTATTTTTCTCAGGAATGCCGAGGATGAGTTATTATTATTGCGGTGAGTATTTATCCGACCATTTTTTTAAATATTATTATTATTATTATTATTATTATCATGGTTAGGAAAAAGGGTTGCTTTCCTCAAAAAAAAAAATTTTTAATATTTTTTTTAAAGTTCATGCAAAATAAAAGAAAAAAAATGTCGCAACATCGCAGGAGGAACATTTTCAACGAAAAAAAAAAAAAAATGTCACGCGAAGAAATATAATCATCATCATCATCATTATTATTATTATTATTATTATTATTATTGTTTTCTTTTTTTTAGCATCTGATCCGAACGCCTGGAGATTGGGACGAATCGAAGAAACCGATCACGAGACTCCAGTTTAAAAAAAAAAAAACCCAAAAAGTGCTCCTAACATAATAATAATAATAATAATACATCTTCCTTATTTTTGTACACGTTCACGTAATAATAATAATAATAATAATAATAATAATAATAATAATAATAATAATAATAATAATAATAATAATAATAGTAATAATAATAGTATTTACACACATATATATATATATATATATCGAAAATTATTTTTATTAAAATAAAGAAACTTCCAGAAGAAGCAGAAGAAAAAAACATATTAATTTATTTTTTTTTTAAGTATTATTTCACATAATGTTGAATTTAAATAATTCCAGCACATTAATTCCAGGTTAAAAAGAAAAAGAAAAATGTTTTTTTTCCCGTTAAAACAGTGATTGAATAAGTTTTTTTATCCAGGCGGAAGTACTCACAAGTACTACTGATACCCGTCATACACGAGAAAAATGTCGGAAACGTGTACGAATAATAATCGATTGCAAAATTTTGCTTTTATTTATTAATATAATTAATCATATTAAAAAAAAAAAAGGGCTTAATCGTGTGTGTGTGTGTGTGTGTGTGATAGCATAAAGGACGATCTACGAAGCTTTTTGTCGCAAATTTATGTATAAATCAATCAATCAATCAATCAATCACTGTTGTATCGATTTATATGAGTAAAACCAAATGTTTAGCATATGCTTTAATGTGGGGAAAGAAAAATTTTTTTTTTTAACTACAAACACAAACAACCAAGACTGGTCATCGATTAAATAATCATTTATTATTATCATTATCATTATCATTATTATTATTATTATTATTATCATTATCATTATTATCATTATTATTATTATTATTATTATTATTATTATTATTATCATTATTATTATTATTTCTTTTATGTATATTAAATGAGTTTAAAATTTAAAAAAATGGCCTTCGTTATTAACAAAAAAAAAAAATTAAAAATGGGGGAAAAAAATTAATTAATTAATTAATTATTCCGTGCCTTTAATTAATTGGCATTAATAAATAAATAAATAAAATTTTCCAATCGATTCGTTAGGAAAAAAGGAAAACCGGAAATGAAAAGAAATTTATTATTAATAATAATAATAATAATAAATAATTATTCGCGTTCGTGCGTGCGTGCGATCGTGCGTTTGTGCATTTATTTATTAATTAATTTATTAATTTTTTATTTATTTATTTATTTATTTGTGCAGGTTCACAATCGTTCGATTCATTCCCTTTTATTTATTTTACTTATGTATGAATTAATAAATTAATAAATTATTATTATTATTATTATGGCGAGAGTGTAAAAAAATTTTCCGAATGCCTTTTCCCTTTTTTTTTTTTTTTTTTTTTTTTTTATTACCTCTATTAATAAATTAATAATATTTAATTTCTTTTGTCGGTTTTAATAAGAGTGAAAATGATAATTTATTACCTTGATTAATAAAATAAATAAATAATTAATAATAATAATAATGATGATGATGATGATGATGATGAAAAAATTATCAAAGTTAAAAATTCAATCGGAAAAATTATTAATAATTTTTTATTTACTTATTTTCGTTTTTTTTGTTGTTATTATTATTATTATTATTATTACCATTTATTTACTTGATAAAAATTATTACGGTATTTCGTTTGTATTTTATTATTATTATTATTATTATTATTATTATTAAAATCCATAAATTATTAATAAATTAAGTAATTAATTAATTAATAATGATTTTTTTTTGATGAAAAAAATTTCGTTAATCATTTCTCCTGTCGTAAGCATCGAAATTTGTTGTTTTTTTTTTCGGGGAGGGGGGGTTGGAAGGGAGGGAGGGGGTATTTTTATTTTTTTAATACATTAATAAAAGGAAGGATTAATAAATAAATAAATAAATAAATAGGCGATTTTATTTTTAATAAATTTTTTTATTAATTATTTGATTAATAAGGTTTTTGTCATCGCAAGCGACGGATAAGTTAAACATAAAAAAAAAAAATTCGCAATAAATTATTTAAAAAAATTTTCTTTTTTTGGGGGGTCGCGGGGGGAAATTCTTATGTACACCTTTTCACGAGTACCACCTTCTTCTTCTGATTTTCAAATTTTTCCGAAGAAAACCTGAGACAAACTTTTTTCTTTTTCCATTTGTGTTTTCCATGCAAAATATTCACATTCTCCGACGATATTTTTTTTTTCGAGCATTCCTTCGATTGATCGATTTATCGATCGATCGATCGATCGATATTTTCGATTCGATTCTTTTTTCGTTTATCGAAAATTATTAGCATTATTATTATTATCTCACGGCCATTTTATTAAAGTTCTTTGTTTTTTATTTGCCGTCGATGAAGTTGTTGATTCCGTAGGTGTCGGATCCGCCTGGAAAAACAGGAAAATTTTAAAACGTGTAAAATCTTTTTTTTTCCTTTTTTCGTATGGGTGGATGCTGCTGCTGCTGTTGCTGCCACCCGCATGAGATAAAAATCACCTCTGGACCCCTTTTCAATTTCACTTTGTTCGAAGATTTTTCCATTTTTTCTTCTTCACCTTTGGATTTTCTACGGTCATTAATTACAATTTTATCTAAATCCTTTGATTTTCCAAAGGTTTGACACGATCCTGAAGAGGTTTTGATCTTTTTCGACGTTCCCGTATCTATAGGCGGTGGTTTCAACCGATTTTCCGACGATGTCGAATTCGTATTACGATTTGAATTAATTCCTGTCGTCCTGTTGGAAATTTCGTTACAAAAAAAAAAAAAAAATTTTAATAAAAAAATTTACCAGGGTACAATTTTTTCGTGACTTTTAATAAAATAAATCTTTTTTTGGGGGACCGGGAGGCGGGGGGCGGGAATTTCGAATGTTTCCGATGAAAAAAAAAAAATTTTAAAGGGGTGGAAAGGGGTAGGTAGGGGGAGACCACCATCGTATGAAAAGGATTTTTAATTCAATCGAAAGGAGAAATTTTTTTTAAAAAAAAAAAAACTTTTTTAAAGCTCCCTAAATAAGGCGGAGCTTGTTATTTAACGTTAGCCAATCAGAGTCGACATATTAATCCTCTTACCCCTCTACCACTTGTTTCTCTTTAACGTTGGTACCCTCTAGGCCGGCTTCCACCCTGCGCGCCGTCAACATTTTCCCTCTGCGGTTGGTCCGATATAACCTTTGTGGAAGTGGAAGAATCGTTTGACGAAATAATTTAACCAATTCGTTTTTTCTCATGCAAGATAAATTTTCTAATCTTGTAAATCTCTGTGAAAGGGAACAAAGAGAGAGAGAGAGAGAAAAAAAAAAATTTTATTTTATTTTAAATTTTATTTCATTATTATTATTATTATTATTATTATTACTTTACAATCGCGGCGGTTCAAATGCAAACATATTAATAATAATTTACCTATTGGGAAAATTGTACCTCGAATTTTTTTGTTGGTCTAATAACGGACTCATTGGGGGGGGGGGAGGAAATTACAAAAAAAAAGTTAAAATTGTACCTGAATATTTATTTGAAATAATTATTAACTCGGAGGGTCACGGGGACATTAAGGAATCACACTTTATGAAATGATTTCTCTTTAAAACAACCGACTGTAAATAATAAAAAAAAAATTTATAAAATTTTCCGGATACAATTGTTTTTTTTTTTTTTTTTTATAGATTTATATAAATTAATTGAATCCAGGTATCCCAGGTATTTATGTTAATTTTTAACTTAGTATAAAAGTTAAGGTTTTTCTAAATGATAAATTATTGAAAATTTTTCAAAGTTGATGTAAGTTTTAGTCAAACTTATAAATAAAAAATTCTTGATTTTTTTTTTTTTTTTTTGTTTTCAATAAGAAATTCATTACATCAACTAATATAAATTATCGAATAAAGATTTCTTAACAGCATTCGAAACTGTCTAATTTATTATTTTTAATGATACAAATGGTACTTAATTGTAAATTATACACCAATATATAGTTTTTAACATATGTCTATACAATTATATGAATAATAATGATATTGTACTGGTCATACACACAAGTTTTACTTTTTTATAATCCTAATAAGCATTATTAGACAAGTATTTAAGTAAAATACTAAACGATATTTCTCAAATGTGTTAAAAGTAGTTTTAAGGTTATGTAATAAACTCGATATTTAAGTTTTGAGGTTAAGTATTTTCGCAATACAGTTTAAATATTATTAATTTGCAAATAAATTAATAATACTTTAGTAAAATAATAAATTATAACTTTTTCAATGAAAAAATTTAAAAATATTAAAATTGTTACAGTTATTTTGTCAATTTACATACAGAAATATTGACATCATTCATTTGATTTTATTTTGCACAGTTGCTTTTTATCAATTAAAAATTTTTATAAAATACATTTTAAAAAATAATTTACTTTATTTTATGTAAAACTTCCATCTTTTTAACTCAAGTTAAAAGATAATTTAATGAAATTATCTGATAAAGTTATTAAACATAACCTAATCTGGTTAACAATTATTTTAAAACATTAAAATAAAAAACTTACTGAATTAAGTTTACTTATTAAATCTTCAACCGTTAATAAATCTGGTTGAAGCAAATTTAATACTTGAGATTCATTACTTGTCGTCATTTTTTAAAAAAATATTACGATCTATATTTATATAATTAGAAACTTAGAAAAACATTACAATAACCTTCAGCATAACAGCAGACGACGTTTCAATCATTCAAAAATGTCGTATTTAGCGGGAATTTTTTTTTATTTTCATATAATTTTTTAAAACTTGTTCAATATATTTTACTTTTTTATTATTTTATTTTGTTCGAATCATTAATTTTTTATAATAACGATCAATTTAATTCTTTTATATTTATTTATTTATTTATTTTAATCTTATATTTTTGTAATTTTATTTTTAATATCGTGTAATTTAAGTATGTTCACTACTACCTTGTTAAATTAAAATTTAATTATTTTGTTACAAAATGTTTAGTGTTCGTGCTGTGATAATAGATAGTTATTTGTCTAAATCATTTCCCGAATTATATGAAAAAAATAATTTTGATGGTACAAAGCATTGGCTTGAACCAGTCATAAGAATATTTGGATCAACTCCTGATGGTAATCGTGCTTATTACTTACCTTTCATTTTCATTTTAACTGTCAAGGTTTTACATTTGAAAAGAAAAAATAACAATTTATATTGTATATGTCAATTTTTTTATTCAATAAATTAATTTATTTAGGTGTTAAATCATGTGTTCATGTTCATGGAGTGTATCCATACATTTATGTACCATACATTGGAGGGGAAAATCCTGATCGAGATGCATTATTGCTCTATGCAGCTCTGGATGAAACGTTAAAAATTACTTTTAGCCAATCAAAAACTAAATTTGTATATAAAGTTACTGTAGTATCTGGAATGTAAGTTATGATACATGTTACCACAATTTAATTTTAATTTGAAACGATAAATTTTATTTGCGACTTTTACCCAATCAGACCCAACATACTAACTGTGATTACTTTCCAACATACAGTTTAATACAAACATAATAATAATATTGTTTTATAATGTTGGGAAGAAAAACCTTTTTAATTTTTGAATTGATTATGTTTAAATTTTGAAAATGTGAATCATTCGAAACAATTTTGTTTAAAAAAAAAAAAAAAATTAATTACCATTTTAATATTTCAGTCCGTTTTATGGGTATCATGCTTCACATCATCAGTTTTTTAAAATTTTTTTATATAATCCTTTTTACATTAAAAAAGCTTCTGATTTACTGTTGGTAAGTTTCTATTTTATTTCTTTTTCTTTATTAAAATTAGTTTTAGAAAACCATAATGGAAAGTTTTAATTTTTTTTTTTTTATAATCGAAAAACATTTTAATAATAAAAAGATGAATGAACTGAGCCGAATTATTTTTCTAAATTATCTATTCATTTAATGATACTTTTTAAAAAAACAATTTTTTATAGTAATTACTTGTGGACAACATAACACAAAAAATTCTTTTTACAGAAAGGTGCAATATTAGGGCAAAAATTACAACCTCACGAATCTCACATTCCTTACACTTTGCAATTTATGATGGATTACAATATTTACGGTATGAGTTTTGTTAATTTTTCAAAAGTTAAATACAGAAGAAATCCAGAAAAACCAGGTAACTAACAAACCTGAAAATTTTACTTAAATGGTTAAACACTAAAAGGATTCCCAAAAGTGAGTGGTTCATTTTTTTTTTTTTCAAGATTCTCTTGAGGGTATCGATCAAACTCTTGTTCTTTCTGAAAAAATAACAAAAAATACCTGCAGTTACTTTGAGTTGGATGTTTTTGCAAGTGATATAATAAATGCAAATAATGAAAGGGGACTTCAAACAAATCCAGGTCTTAAAGCAATTTTGGAAAATGAAAAAAATCGCAGGAGAGCACAAAATAAACCCTCACAGTTTACCGTGGAAGAAAGTCTTTCGAGAAAAAACGACGTTGTTTTCCCTACCGAAGCCATGTATAGGGAACGTCTGTCAGGAAAATTAAAGGAAATCAAAGTAAGTCGGTGATGAAAGGGTAAAAACTTGGATGTAATCATTTAAGACAAATTTTTAGAAAAAAAAAAAAAAAATTTTTTATAGAAAATATCATCGGAAGAAAAAACAGAAGAATCGAAATTCTCATATCCGGCTCAGGTGTCGGAGGGTATCAATCTATTGGAAGCATCTGTTTTAAAAGATGAACGAATGGATGAACCTCCTGAGGATTTAAATAATTTGTTGGATTTAAGCGTTCTTATCGATGAGAAAATTGTTTCGCAAATAATTACGGATTCGAAAGAAAAATATGATAAAGAGGAGAATGAGGAGGATATAAATGGGATTGAAGCTGACAGCGTTTTGGGAAAAATACAGATTGAAGGAGAAGAGGAGGAGGAGCCAGAATATGATGATGGTGGGGATATGACGCAGCCGCTGGACCATCAAGAGGATGAAATATGCGGTTCGAAGTTAAGAGAAGAGAAGGAAAAGTAAGTGGGATAACTTATTTTTAAGTTAACGTTTAAAACTCGGAAAAGTTTTACCGCAACTCTTGTGATAATTTTTTTTTTTTTTGTGTAATTTAAAAGAAAAAAAATTTTTTTTTTTTTTTTTTTTAACTTATTTTTTTAAAGTTTGAAAAAAAAAAAAAAAAAAAAACAGACATTTTATTTATTTAATATTTAATTATGATTAGGTTGGATACTTGCGATCGTGAAGAATTTTGGCAAAATATGGCGGACAAAATTCTTCAAATTGATGGCGCACAAGATTCTTCATCTGAATCTGACGTCGAACCGTCTTACAAAACGTCAGCGACAAATTGTTGTAATTTAGAAAAAGAAAATTACACAAATTCCATTCAAAATAATGAACAAAACATGAACAATGAACCTCTGATTAACATCATATCCACGTTAAGTGAAACCACATTACCATCTCAAATAGATTCGACAAGTACGATTGTTCCTCAGTGTTCCGCATTTTGGTCCAACATTTCCCCACGGATAGATTATACTACTTGGTTGCCGCAAAACCAAGAGTCTTGGACTTGGGATAAAAACGAACCTGGAATTTTGGAAAATTGTTTTCCGACGAAAAGTTCAACGATCGGCGTGTGCGATTTTCCGATTGCGGTTTTAAATAAACCCTTCGAGTTGATAAGTACGAGTGAACCGTTAGATAATTTGTTCGTTACGAATCATTTGGAAAATTATAATTCGGTATCAACGAGTCCGTCCAGTAATTTAGAATCAAATTATTCAGATTCATCCGCGACTACTTGTACTCCGTGCGGTGGAATCAATAGTTTTTCCGACATTAACGTCGGAAGCGAATCGACAAATGGAAAAAGCAAATCACTTTCGGATTTCGAAGACGAACAAAATATTTCGAGAAATGAAAATGTTAAAAACGGCAACACCGTTTTCGTCTCGGAAAACAAATTGAAAATCGAAAAACGAATCAAAAACGTCAAGCATAAAAATACGAGAGCCTGTGAAAAAGTTTTGAAAAAGCTCACGTTTGAAGTCAGTCAAGGCAGGCCGATAACTTTGACACTCAAAGAATATTTAAAAGATTTCGGGGATGTCGTAAATGTCGATTTGAAAAATTTTTACGATCAAGAAATGGTCGTCATAGAATACAAACCTCATAATTCGGAAACTAGTCAAAATAAATTTTTAATAAAACCGTTGGATAAATTTTTAGAAAGTTGGAACGTGGCGGAAAAGAAAATTAATGGCGAAATAACGGAGGAAAATGCATCGTCTGCCCAATCAAAAACCAACAAGATAAATTCGAAATGCGAAATGAACAAATCGAATAGTGATAATGATGGTGGTGGTGATAACGATGATAGTGATAAGTGTCACGAAACGTGCGAAACAAAAGCGGAAACGGGAAAAAGTATTTCCGGTGAAAAAGTTTCAAAATCCGTTTCCTTTTTACGACATTCGGAAGTTTCGAAAGGTAAATTTAAAAAAAAAAACGATTCCGTTTCTTCTTCGGCAAGAATAAAAGTCAAAAAATCCGAAATTAGGAAAAACGATTTGATTTCACCGGAAATGAAATCCGACGGACCGGAAAATTCTTTAAATTTAAACAACGTGCAACCGAAACGATGTAAAAATTCGAAAAAAAATAAAATCAACGAGGTTAACAATAAAATATATGAAAAACATTTGAAAACCGTTGTTGAAAATAAAAAAAAAGAGACAAACAATAAAAAAATAAACAAAAGGGAAACGGATTTTTTTCAAAAGAAATTTTTAAAAAAAAAATTAGATTTCGAAAGTTTCAGGTATGATAATTGCGATTCGGAATCTAAAAACAAATTAATAAGTCAAATAAATTCTTGTTTCGAAGATTATTTTCAAAACATCGTCAAAGTTAATAATAATAATAATAATAATAATAATACATGCGGGAAAAATAGGAATAATAATAATAATAATAATAATAATAACATTTTCCGATGCGAAAGAATTTCTGAATCGTCAAGTCGTGATTCGTCATCATCGTCGTCGTCGTCGTCGGATGATTTGGAAACGAATTTTTCTCAAGTGTCAAACAGTTCAGAAGAAGAGGAGGAGGAGGAAGAGGATTCTTCGAATCCACCGAAAGAATCTTTCGATTATTCAAATGCAAAATCCGTTGATTTTGTCGCCAAATTGCTTTCGACGGTAACGAAAATGTCGAAAACTCAAGAAATCCCTCCCGTGTCGATAACTATAAACATTGGGAGCGTCGACACTCATCGTTCGGACTCGTTGCCCGTTAATTTAAACAAAAAAAATTCGAACGAAACGCAGAAAAAGGATCATCAGAAAAACAACAACAACAACAAATTGAACAAACAACGGATTAAAAGAAAGTATAAAATACAAAACGTGGATGGTCCCGCGGATAGTTCTTCGTCATCGGAAGATCCCGAAGAAAATGCTTTCGTACCAAGTTGTAGTAAGAAAGTCAAAAGGGAAAGTTATTACAAAGCTCTCAACGTCATACAGAAATCCGTTTCGAAGGAAAAGAGAAAAGTTGGACGGAAACGGAAATGTTCGAAAGAAGAAAAAAAAATGGAGAAGGATGATGACGAAGAAATTATTATAACGGGTCGTAAAGGTAAGTAAACTTTCTCAATTGCAAAAAATAATAATAATAATGATGATGATGTACATGTGAAAACTAAATAAAAATTTTTATCGTTGGGAATTTTTTTTAACAAGTTTATTGACTAAAAGCAGATTCGTTGGATGTTTGCAGTCAAAATAAGTTAAAAATTGAAAAGGGAATCGGAGTCGAGCCATCATCATCATCATCATCATCATCCTCTTGGAAAAAAATTTATAAAAAATTAAATTTCGACGTTAATTCGACGAAAGTGGGGAGCGATGATTTAATGATATCGAATAAGGAAATTTTAATGGCGGAATCAAAAGTGGCAGAAGAACCGGATATAATTTACGATTCCGATCACGAAATGGTAAAAATTACGTTGAAAAAAAAGAAAAGAAAATCGGTTAGAAATAAATGTCGAAAAAATGATGACGTCGAGAAAATCGAAAATAAATTTAACGATAAATTAATCGATAATTTTTTCGAAAATATTTTCTCGCCGGAAAACAAAGGAAAATCCGAACCTAATAAGGATCTCGAACCTGATGTAAATCGGGTGGTTCTGTCGAAGAATGATGAATCTAAGGTTGAGCTTTCCCAACGTGAAAATTCCAATGAATCTGGGAAAAGTGAAATGGAATCGCTGTCGGGTCAAACGTACCTTGAAATGCCACTTTCAGGTTCTCCACTTTTCGGTCCAAACGTTTGTTCTTCTTCTTCGGCCGAAGAGGTTAAAAATTTAAAATTGGAAAAAGCACGTGAGGAATTATTCACACGTGATATAAATTTACCGTCTACGTCAAAAAATTTTCATTTTCCTCAAGATGAAGGCATAAAATTAAATTTTTCTGAAAGTAGTAATTCTTCGACTCTATCGACGGAAAAAAATTATTTGTATCAACAAAAATTTATGGACGAATGGAATGAAAATTCAAAGGAAAGTTGTTTCGAAGAATTTTTACTTCCCGCACATTCGGAAAAGGTTGAAGAAGATGGTGAACGAGATTCAACACGGATTCCGGTCATTTCGTTAACACGACCCAAAATAATAATGCCTCAAAGGAAACCGCCGTCTCGGACTCAAATCAAATCGTACTTGATCGCGAATGAAAATTTAAAATTTGTAACGGAAGTACCACACTGGAGTGATGCGAGGGATGTGACGAAACCAATGGAATACGGTCCTGTCGTGTTAAAAGTCGAAACAAACGCTCTCGCCGGATTAAAACCACACAAGTCGAGTTTGGACATTGTGGGAACGGAAGAACGAAGAGGGAAATATTTCGGGAAAAAAGAAAATTATCGATCGTTACTTGTTCCCGATAGAGACATCGTTATCACACCTTTGAAAAAACCTCCTTTTTCTTCGGCCATTTTGAAAATTTACAACGCGGAGAGCGTGAAGAAGAAAACGAATAATAAAATGGAGAAACCCGAAACGGGTAAGATAAAAATTTTAATGCCTCTGAGTCCGGGACAAGATTCTCAATCGGAAGAAGAATTGGATGTGACCATAACTCCAAGCACGATAAAAGATTCATCTCAACCTCTTGCATCTCTATCGGGCGAATCATCATCGAGTGCGACCGGAAACGGAAAAAAATCTCTTTCCGGTGATTGTTTTGAAACCGTTCCGGGCGACGTGACAATGAAAGAAAAGGAAAATTCAAATCGGTTAGCACCCGGTTACGATTTGAAAACATCGAATAAGGTACGAGTACCACAGCAGGGACTCGACAACAGTTTTCAAATAAGAGGAATCACATTGGAAAATACATTTGGATTCGATAATTCCGTGGAAAATTTACAAGACGTTAAATTAAATAATACGGTGAGTAATTTTTTTTTTTTTTTTTTTTTAAATAATAATAATAATAATAATAAAGTAAAAATTTGTGTATTTGCAGCATCAATACCTGACGATGTTGTTCGTCGAAGTTCACATTCGAACTCGAAAAAATTTACGACCCGATCCTGATTACGACCCCATCAGAGCATTATTTTACACCGTATCGTTCGACAGTCCGGGAAAAGATGACGAAACGGGAGTGATTGTCGTAAACGACGTGGCATTAGAAAAAAGTGCCGTGGGTGGTGTTGGTCGCAACACGACGCATTACGTACCCACAGAAAAAGATTTATTGTTAAAATTGATCGAATTGGTTAAAATTTGGGATCCGTATATAATAGCCGGATACGAAATAGAAATGAATTCTTGGGGTTACATTTTTCAAAGGGGTTTCATTTGCGAATTAAATTTATTCACGTTATTAAGCCGAGCAGTCACGGAAAATAAGGGTTCGTGGAACGCCGCGGATAAAATTCATGAGAACGAATTTGAAGATTTACCAAAATGCATAAGAGATTTGAAAATATGCGGAAGAATCGTTTTAGATATCTGGAGACTTTTGAGACACGAAGTAAATCCAAATACAAAATTTAAATTTAAAAAAAAAATTTGTTATTAATTTCATTTTGTTAAAATTTTTTCAGGTGACTTTATCTAGTTACACTTTTGAAAATGTCATGTATCATTTGTCGCACGAACGTCATCCTAATTTATCATACGAAAACCTTTCGTACTATTGGGAACATCCCTCGGATAGATTTCGTCATTTAACTTATAATTATTACGTCACGAGAGTCGAAGGAATAAATAAAATATTAAAACAATTGGATTTTGTTAATAGAACGAGTGAATTTGCAAGACTTTTCGGAATACAATTTTACGAAGTTTTATCACGTGGTTCCCAGTTCAGAGTCGAATCCATGATGTTGAGACTCGCGAAACCTTTAAATTATATTCCAGTGTCGCCGAGCGTGAGTCAAAGAGCTTCCATGAGAGCTCCAGCGAGTTTACCACTCATATTAGAACCCGAATCAATTTTTTACACGGATCCTCTCATAGTTTTAGATTTTCAAAGTTTGTATCCGTCCATGATCATTGCTTACAATTATTGTTTTTCAACTTGTTTGGGACGAGTCGAAAAACTTGGAGGGTGAATTTTCTTGATCTTTTCGAATTTTATTTATTTATTTATTTATTTTGGTTATTAAAAAAGGTTTTTTGTTTTCAGAAGAGAACCATTTGAATTTGGTTGCACGCAATTGCAAATCTCACCGGAAGAATTGAAAAGGTTGGAAAACGACATATCCATATCTCCGGCTGGAGTTGCTTTCGTGAAGGGAAGTGTGAGAAAAGGGATTTTGCCAACGATGCTCCAGGAAATTTTAGAAACAAGACTAATTGTAAAAAAATCTATGAAGGAAAATAAAGACAATAGAATATTGCAAAAAGTTTTGCACGCTCAACAATTGGGTCTTAAATTGATAGCAAATGTCACTTATGGATACACGGCAGCAAATTTTTCCGGTCGTATGCCGAGCATCGAGGTATGGTAAATCATTCCAAAATTTTTAGACTCCTGGAAAATTTAATTTTTAATTTTTCTTTCTTTTTTTCTTTTCCAGGTGGGAGACAGCGTGGTGAGCAAAGGACGAGAAACCCTTCACAGAGCCATTCAAATGGTTAAAAATAATAAAAAATGGAATGCGAAAGTCGTGTACGGTGATACGGACTCCATATTTGTATTAACACCCGGAAGGAGTCGAGAAGAAGCTTTTAAAATCGGTGCGGAAATAGCCGAAGCCGTGACACGAGACAATCCGAAACCGGTTAAATTAAAATTGGAAAAAATATATCAACCGAGTATTTTACAGGTAGCAAAAAAAAAAAAAAAAAAAAATTGTTTTACAATCGTTGTATTGTAATTTATTAAAAAAAAAAAAAATAATAATAATGATATTTACAGACTAAGAAAAGATACGTTGGATACATGTACGAGAGTCCCGATCAGGAAAAACCAATTTTCGAAGCCAAAGGAATCGAAACGGTTAGAAGAGACGGTTGTCCGGCTGTTGGAAAAATTCTTAGAAAAGCACTACAAATTCTTTTCGATACTCGTGACGTCAGTCTGGTGAAAAAATATACCATCAGACAATTTTCGAAATTGTTTCAAGGACGAACAAACGTTCAGGATTTGATTTTTGCCAAAGAATATCGAGGAAGGCACGGGTATCGACCCGGAGCTTGCGTACCTGCTTTACAACTCGCTAAGTAAGTCGTAATAAATCGTTTAGTTTTATTATTATTATTATTATTATTTAAGTTTATTCACGCTTCTTACTTTTTTTTTTTTTTTTCCAGGCAATGGACTCGTTTGGACAAAAGAGCCGAACCCCGAGTCAAAGAAAGAGTTCCTTACGTCATAGTTAACGGACCACCGGGAGTCCCGCTGATAAAATTAGTTCGCTCTCCCAAAGAATTGATATCCGATCCCAGTTTACGGTTGAATGCCGTTTATTACATAACCAAAGCCATAATACCGCCATTGCACAGGTGTCTGTCCCTGACGGGAGTCGACGTTGCCACGTGGTATGCGGAAATGCCTAAAAAAAAAATAATGAAAGAAATCAAATCGAACGTTTTCGAAGATGGCGTAATCGAAAATAGGAGGACAATATCCCAATATTTCCCCGCGATTGAATGCATTCTTTGCAAGGAAATAACGAACGCACCCGTTTGTCAAAAATGTCAAAATGATT
Organism: Pediculus humanus corporis; assembly: GCF_000006295.1. Classification (NCBI taxonomy): domain Eukaryota; kingdom Metazoa; phylum Arthropoda; class Insecta; order Psocodea; family Pediculidae; genus Pediculus; species Pediculus humanus. Next base: position 181,942 of record NW_002987077.1, on the reverse strand, counting down.
GTCAAAAGACAACCGTTGGAATAATAAAAAAAATCCGTAGTTGGGAAAAATCATACGGTGATATTGTTAAGGTATTGTTTGTTTGTTTGTTTGTTTGTTTGTTTTATTGTTTTTCTTTTGAATGAATTCCCGCTCTGATGCAATAAATAATTTGCAAGATGAACAAAGATTAAATGAATTATTATTATTATTATTTCATGTTATTGCATATATTAGAGACTTTTATCACGTGACTTACTTTCTTAATTATCCCAAATTGCAATGCCCCTTTTAATTTTTTTTAATTTTAAAATTTTAAATTAGAAAACAAACAAACAATAAAAAGTTTATTTCACTTTAATCGGTTTATAGATTAAATTTAAAATTTGTTTGTTCGTTTGTTTGTTTGTTTGTTTGTTTGTTTGTTTACTCGTTTTTTATACGTATTTGATAAAAAAAATTTTTCAGGTATGTCAATCATGTTGCAGTAACGTAACCGAATTTAATTGTCAATCATTGGATTGTCCCATTTTATACCGAAGAATACAAACATTCAGAGATTTATCATTGGGAGCTCCGTATTTATACGACATTTTAAAAAATTTTTAATTTTTGAAATTTTTTTTTCAAATCAAATCACAAAGATTCATTCGATAATCGAGGGGGGGGGGGGGGGAAATAAATGTTGAATTATACTTTGAAAACAAAAATAAATAAATAAATAAATAAAAATAATAAATTATTTATATTATTACATACCATTTTTTTTTTTGTTGAAAATTATTACGTAGGTTAAATATTGAAAAAAAAAAAATTTTTTTTTATTCACGTCATGAATAGTAAAACAAAAAAATAAAACCTAATTATAAAACAAAAGAATTACGAATTCGTCAAACCCAAAATATGAATAATGTAAAACAAAAGTGTCTCTCATCATTGAATTAAAATTTTAAATAAATTTTTTTGAAAACAAAATAATGAGGAAGAGGTTAAATATAATTGAGAACGATTTTAATGAAAAATTTTTTTTTTTAAATAAAGACATACGTGATAAATGACTAACGTTAAAATGTCACGTCAAATTTAATTTTTTACTTTTTCCCATTTAAAATTTAAAATTTTAAATTTTTTTCCACACCAAAACCGTTCATTCGTACATAAAAAATATAAATTATTTAGAAAAAAAAAACTCAAATTTCTCCAAATTAATTTTAAAAAATAACGGTTAAAAAATATTTGAAAAAAGAAAAATGTCGTCGTCGTCGTCGTCGTTGTTGTTGTTGTTGTGACGTCATATTCGGGGAAAAAATTTAAGTTGTCAGACTGTAACCAATATGGCCGTTATTATTTACTTTTTAAAATAAGTTAAGCTTGTTAAAAGAAAAAAAAAAGAAGAAAAAAAATGATGTTTTTTTATTTATTTATTTAAATATATATTTAATTTAAAGTTGTAAAAAAAAAAAAAAAAGAAAAATATATCAATTAAAATGGAAGAAGTTGAATTGATGAAAAATTTATGCGTAGGTATTCAACCGCGAGAAGATGATAATGAATTTAGAAAGATTGAAAAAGTTCTCGCGCCATTTATGCAAACGTTTAAAAAACGTAAACGAGCCAAAACGGACATAATACCGGATGAGCATAAAGATTTATATTTGAAAAGAAATCCGAAAGAATTAATTGAACATTTAAACGATTTATATACGGAAAAAAGTTTAGTCGGATCACTTTTAAACGAAACCGGAGAACTATTAAAATCAGTTACAAATTCAAAATGTTTTAATCTTTACACGACAGATTATGAAAGAGGAGAAATTACTGTAGTTAGCGAATCTAATCTTAGTAATCCTCGTTTCCAGTACAAATTGCCTATAGGTAGTTAACAAGTTATTATTTTTTTTATTTATTTAATTCGCATGTTATTAAATTTGTTTTTATATGTTGAGTTAACATTATTATTCACATTAAATGTCAAAAATAATTATTTTATAACTTTAGTCACTTTTTAATGATGAAACAATTGTTATTTCTGTAGAATAAAGTCCTTATTTAAATTATTGTAATTATTATTATTATTATTGCAGTATGAAGTTTACATTTTACTCCATAGAAAAAAATTAACGGTCATCAATGAATTGTTAATTGTTAATTTTTTTTTTTTTTGTAAATTTAGAAACGGGTACTTATTTGGCATGTTACGTTGCAAGTAAAAAAGAATATGTTATGGCCACGGATATTTTGGGAGACGTGAGATTTCCCTTGGGAATTCCAAATGCCGGATTTACAGTTAAAGCAGCCATTTGTCTTCCAATTATATTAAATACTGATAATGAATGCATCGGAATAATAGAATTATTTAGAGATCATTCAAAACCACCCTACACGTTGGTAAACATATTTTTTTTTCTTTTCTTCTCCTTTTCAAAATATTAATAATATTATCGTAATAATAATAATAATAATAATAATATAATTTAGGTTAATTTAGAAATTTGTAATGCGTTAACGGCATGGCTTGGAATAGCATTGGAACAAAATAACACAAATATACTTTTATATAAAGAATTAGGTATACAAAAAAGTATATCAGAATTGGCGAGTATGTATTTTTCAAACGTTTTGCCATTTGATAAAGTTATATCTGATTTATTGGTATATACATATATATATATAAATAAAATTATTTAATCATTTAAATCGATAAATATTTTTAATAATTTAAAATTTAAAATTCGAAATTTTTTTTTTTTTTTTTTTAGGATATATTAAAAATATCAGTTGAAGCTGAAAAAGGAGGTTTTTTTATTTTTTACGGTACAATAACTCAAGGTTATGAAGAAATTATATATGCTGATTCTTACGACGAAGGTTTCATAGATTCGGAAAATACTTTTTTATTAAAAAAAAAAACTAAAATGAAGTTTGTAATCTTTTAAGCTTCGAAAAAACATTTAAATAATTTTTTAAAAAAAATTTATCATTTCGTTACACTCTCTCTCTCTCTCTCTCTTATATTTAATTTCTAAATATTTACTTAGTTTGTGTTTCATTTATAAAGATTTGCGCCCAATGCTCCCGGTATTCCAGGTTATGCAGCTCGTACTGGAGATGTTATTAATATTCGGGATGCATATAAAGATTCCAGATTTAATAGAGGTACGGATTCTCCTCTTTATCGTACGAAATCTGTTTTATGCGTACCAGTAAAAAGTCCCAGGGGTGTAATAGGTGAATTTTATGTCAAAAAATTATTTTTATTAATAATGATAATAAATGAATCGTTTTAATTTATCATTAAATTTTTTTTTTTTTTTTTTTCGATAGCCGTTATAAAATTAATAAATAAGCAAAATTATCCATACTTTAGAAAAGAAGATATTGATTTATTACAAAAAGTATTACCATCTGTTGCACTTATTTGTCAATATTACGATTTGGACACATCGTATACGAGAGAAGTAAAAATTAAATTATAATATATTTAATTAATTAATTAATTTAAATTACGATCCGGATTGTAAATATTTTAATTTTCCTCATTTCAGCAATTGAAACGTTTAGAAATAGAAAAATTATTAGATATACAATCGAAAACATCAATTGACGATGTTTTAACTGTGAAAGCTTATATATTATCAGAATTACAATTGCCCATTGGATTCAACAGGTTTATTTTACACATTTTCTATTTAATTAATATTATTTAATTCAAATTAAAATTTTTAAAATTTTTAATACAGGTTCGATTGGGATACAAGCGGATACGAAGAAGATGCACATAAATATATTGTATTGGCTTTATGGTCGTCGGAAATATTTGAAAGCGTTTTCGATATTCAAAATTTAATCGATTTTATGATAAGAGTTAAAAAGGGATACCATCAAATTGCTTTTCATAATTTCGAACACGTTTTTAACGTTTTTCATTGTGCATTTGTTGCCCTTCATAAAAACAAAGATGTTTTTAATATAATAGAAGTATTTATAAAATAAAATTTTTAAAAAGTAATTTATTTATACGTTTGCTCTCGTATTGATGGCAATATAAAAAATATTTTTCAGATGGTTGCCATTATTTTGACATCCGTATGTCACGACATTGATCATTCAGGTTTAACGAATAATTTTTTATATTTAACAAACGATCTTCTTACTCAATTATACGATGATTGTCCCGGTGAAATGCACAGATACGAATTTACATTATTTTTACTACAAGTATTAATTTATACTTATTTAGTTGCTTAAAAAAAAAAAATTATTTTTTAATTACTTTAAAAAATTTTTTTTTTTATTACAGGCATCGAACGTGCTCGTGAAATTCAGTTCGGAAAATTATCAATTAATAACAACGTTATTGAAAAAACAATTTGCCGGATTTGATATGGCAATTTTTTTAAACAACAGAAAAAAATTAATCGAATTATATAATTCGGATTTATTCGATTGGGAAAATGTCGAACATAGATATCTAATACAAAATATGTTATTGATATGTGCCGACAGTTGTCCTTGTTTTAAAAATTTTGAAATTGCTAAAAAACATTCTACTAATTATTACAAAGAATTACATCATCAGGTACAAATTGACAATTTATTAGAAAATATGGCTTTTGTTATTATTTTTTTTTTAATACAAACAAACAAACAAATGAAATCATTTAAATATTGTAATTAATGAAAAGAAAGAAATGACATTGAATGACTACCGAATGTTTTTTTATCAATAAATTTTTTTATTTTGAAATAGAAAATTTTTTTTTTCTAAGGGCGATTTAGAAAAAGTTTTAGAATTCGATCCTCTACCTTTATTGGATAGAAGTAAAAGCGAGGCGATTCCCGAACATCAAATTGTACATATGACGGTTATTGTTATACCTACTGTCGAGCTAATAGTACGAACTCTACCTAATTTGGAAATTTTAAATATTTCCGTCAAGTATGAATAAAATTTTAAAAAAAAAACAGAAAAGAAAAATTTTAAATTATATAAAAAATATATAACGAATGATTTTTCTCGTTTTTTAGTGAAACTTTAGAAAAATGGGAAGAAATAGTTACGATGAGAGGTCAAGAAATGTGGAAAATGAATGTGGCTTTGGTTAAAGAGAAAAAAGATAAAAAAGGACATAAATTATCAACAAGTAGATCATCATTAATAAGAACAATCATGGCAGAAAAATATACATAAATTAATAAATTTTTAATAAATTTTTTTTAAAAAAAAAACTTGTGAACCTTGAAATAAAAAAAAATTTTTTACTATTAATTTTTATATCGAAAAATTTTCTTTTCATTTATTTATTTATTTATATCAGGTATGGAAATTTGTACTTTTTTTTTTATTTAAGTTTAAATGTTTTATTTATTAAAATTATTTATTGTTAAACAAACGTTAAGGTATTATTCATAACAAAAAAAAAACAATCGCATTATATTCAAATTATAAAAAATTAAGGTTTTTCATAATGTCATAAATAATTATTTAAATTTAAATTACTTCGTCATTATAATAATAATAATAATAATAATAATAATAATTATTATTATTATTATTAAGAACAATTCGATATCGGTTTAATAAAAAAAAAAAAAAATGTTTAATCAGTGATTATCACGGTTTGTTTTTTTTTTTTTTTTTTTTTAAATGAAAATTTAAATTTTGCGCCAAAAAAAAAAAAAAACAATTTAACCGACAAATAAAAATGGCGGCATTTTTATAAAGGCGGGTTAATAACAAATTTGTTAAAACGTACTAAATTTTTTTATTATTATTTTAAAATAAAATTTTATCATTATTTTCTCTCTCTCTCTTATCATTTTCTCTTAACATTGATTAAATTAAATTAATTAACCTTTTTTTTTTTAATAAAAATTGTACAAAAACAATTATTATTAATTAATTAATTAATTATTATAGAAGCTTCCCCATGTTGTTTTGTAATGATTAAACGTTTTTTTTTTAATTATTTAAATTTTAAATCGTTTGTTTGTTTGTTTGTTTTTTGCTCAAGTATTATTATTATTAAACTTTTTAGGCTTTAGTACAAACTTCAAAAGCTTTACAGTCGTATCAAAAGGTTTTTTTTATTATGTTGTAAATGATAAAAAAGATAATTACAAAAGAAAAAAAAAAAAAAAAAATGTAAAATTTTTTTCACACTTTATTTGCTAAATTTTTACATGTCACGATCTTAACTTATTAATAATCAAGTAAAAAGCACTACAAACGCGGTTTTCTTTTTTCTTTTTATTTATTTATATATATATATATATATAAATGTATGTAATATTTATTTCATTTGTCATTTTTTTTTTTTTTAGTTACATTTATAAATAATAACTTACTATCAACTTTATTATTATTATTATTATTATTATTAAGGATTAAAAAGGGAAAAAATTAAATTTTTTTTTAAATTTAGTTTTTTAAATGTAACACCTGTACAATTGTTATACGCATGCGCGACCGAAATAGATAGATCACGAGTATTTTTTAAATAATAATAATAAAAAAAAAAAAAAAGAAAAAAAGAAAAAAAAATTTTTTATTTTAATAATAAAAAGGTTTGTACCTTGATCAAAAGAAGATTGGTAAGTTTATTAACAATACAATTTTTTCGTTTTTTCGCTATTTGTTTATTATTATTATTATTATTATTTAATTATTATAAAAAACGATTTAAAATTATTATTGTGTGTTATAAAAAAAAAAAAAAAGTTTGTTTTTCTTTTGTTTCTTTTTTTTTTCTTTTGTTTTTTTTTTTTAAGTGTTAATTTTTCTTCGTGTTGTATATTAGATGAACGAAATGACGGGAAATTTACGAACCGCCATTTTCCTGTTATCAATATTATCATTTTTTGTACCATCGGCAACCGGTTTTAAATTAAGAATTCTTCATACGAATGATATGCATTCAAGATTCGAACAGGTTTGGAATAACAATTTAAGAAATTTTTTTTTTTTTTTTTTTTAATCGCTTAATCATTTGTGAATAATGGTTTTAAAATTTTTTTTTTTCAGATTTCTAAAAATTTAGGAAAATGTACAGAATCTGCATCGGAAAATAATTTATGCTACGGTGGATTTGCCAGATTGAAAACGGCCATCGATGATGAATTTAAAAAAGCTAAAGAAGAGAATATAACGACGTTATTTCTCAACGCCGGTGATAATTATCAAGGTACCATTTATTACACGGTTTACAAATGGAAAATTGTCGATACCTTTTTAAAAA
>NW_002987077.1:170103-174380 GCF_000006295.1 Pediculus humanus corporis | reverse complement strand
TTAAATTACTCAAGATTTGGTTTTTTTTGATTATAGACTTTGGCAAATTCAGGTGAATTAAAATTTATCGATGAAATAGAAGCATTGACCAAAGAAGCAACAAGATTACATAATGAAGGAATTAAAATAATAATTGCTGTCGGTCATTCAGGTTATGATGTTGATATGGAAATTGCTGCCAAAGTACCTTACTTAGATGTGATAGTTGGAGGTCATAGTCATACTTTTCTTTATTCAGGTACCAGGACGACAAAAAAACTTGTTTGACTCGTTTATTATTATTATTAATACCGTTTGCGAAAAATCAGTTTAATCGATTGATTAATAAAAATTAATAATTTTATTTTAATTCGTGGATGTGGTAATAACGTTTACACGAAACAATTTTTTGTGCGCAGGTACTCCTCCCGATATCGAAGTACCCGTTAGAGAATATCCGATAATGATAAAACAAAAAAATGGCAGACTTGTACCCATAGTGCAAGCTTTTTGTTTTACTAAATATTTGGGTAAAATCGATATAACGTTTGACGATGATGGAGAAGTAACGAGCGCAACCGGAAATCCGATTTTATTAAATTATAAATATAAAGAAGATGTCCAAGTATTGAGAGAATTGAATAAATGGAAAGAAAAATTATCGGAATCGTTGATTCAAAATGTCGGCGTAACAAAAGTTTTACTCGATGCCACGGAATGTAGATTTTCAGAAACAAATATTGGAAATCTTATAACGGATGCTTTTATTTATCACGTGAGTTTATTTTTTTCCATACGAATATAATTTTTTAAAACGTAATTAAAAAAAAAAAAAAAAAAACGAATAATTATGTAATTAAAGGCGGTTAAAAATAATACCGGTAAATATTGGACGCAAGCTCCGATAGCAATTCAACAAGGCGGTGGAATAAGAGCATCCATTAACGTAACGGGAAGCAACGGTAATCAAATGAAAAACTTTTTATATGAATTATTATTATTATTCGAAATAAAATAAAAGACGTTTATAAATTTAAATTTCGTAGGTGTTTTAACAAGAGAAGATATAATGACGACGATGCCATTTTTTACTTCTTTATCAATGGTTAAAATGAATGGTAAAACGTTACACGAAGGATTAGAATGGAGCGTTGCACAATATAGTACGGAAAGACATGTTGGAAGGGGACAATTTTTACACATGTCGGGTATGAAAGTAAAATACGATTTAAATAAAAATCCTGGATCGAGAGTGACATCCGTTTCTGTACGATGCGCATTTTGCGATATACCACGTTATAATCCTTTAAACATGACTGAAGAATATACGGTTTTAATGCCGACATTTTTAAAACTCGGTGGAGATAATTTTACTATGTTTAAATATAACGGAACAGAAATATTGAGATTCGGTTAGTTTTCTTTTAAATAAAAAAAAAAGTCAAATGCAATGATTTACGTCGGAAAATATTAAATTATTATTATTATTATTTTTTTTTTTTAGAAACTAAAGATACGGAAATTGTTATTAATTATATTAACGAAACTGGAATTGTTTATAAAGGATTAGAAGATAGAATTGAAATAATATCTAAAAAATTAGGATCGTCCGGTGTTAAAATCACATTCAGTTATAATTATTTAGTCTTTTTTATATTAATTTCATATTTTTGTAAATAAATTATTTATTTTATTATTCAAAATTATTTATTTGAAAGACAAATTTATTTTTTTTTTACGTGGTTAAGTATCGTTTTAAAGTTTTTTTTATTTGTTTTTGTTTTTTTTTTTTTTTTTTTCTTCACAAAAAATAAAAATTTTTTTCTCTCTTCTTGTATTTCACAAAGGATTGACGACTTTTCCGGCAAAAAGTGGAACTTTGTTCGCTCTATCGAGTATGAAAAATAAAAATGGATGATCGGCTATGAAATCGAGATTATCCGTCGGTATAAAACTCGTTACTTCGAAGAAAATACCCGTGGCGGCAGAAGCAACGCTTCCCTCTTCGTCTATTTCCACGTTTGCTTCGTGTAAAACTTGCGAAACGACTAAATTATCATCCGGTGCGATTCCTTTTAAATTCGCCGCCGTGGTAAATAAATCATTTAATCCCATCTGAAAAAATTAAAAAAAAATTGGCATCATTCAATCTTATCGGTGTTGCCAAATTTAACCGTTACAAAAAAATAACAAATCGTTAAAATGTATTTTAAATAAAATTATTTGCAATATCAATTCGTTATTTTTAAAAAATTTAAATAATTTTTTTTTTTTTTTTTTTAAAAGTTTTTTAATTGGTAAATTGGATACCATTGACAAAACTCCATTGAGTGATAATTTTTTACTAAGTTTAAATTTTGGTATTCTCATTGTGACGTGTCTTGTGCCTTCGTCATTAATTAATTTTCTTAAAAAATCTCCATTTATTTTTTCCATGACTTGATTCAATCTGTGTTTTTCAGTTGGGAGTACAAATAACATGGAAAATTTTTCATTCTGAAATATATATATGTTAAAAATATTAAATTTGAATTATCGTTACGGGAAAAAGGAATTGATTCCAAACTTCTTATATTTATTTTCTATTTCGTTAAAAGTTAAAAAAAAAAAATAAAAACTTGCCTTGAATGGTAAATCAACCCATTTAATTTTCATTTTACTATTTTCTCCAGCTAAAAATCTTTCCGTTTGAGTCATGAATGGTACATCAACAGAACTTTCAGGACTGCTTTCAAATTTTTTATTTACTGTTAACATTTTTTTAAAGGGAACATCCCAAAGTCCTTTAAAATATATCGCATTGAGAAGAATCATTCTTAGACTATCGGAAAGTGATCCTTGAAAACATAAAATATTTCATTAAAAATGTGATATATGATAAAAAAGATTTTATAAAGATTTCTTATAAAGAAAACAAACCAGGAGAAATGAAGTCTTTTATGTTGTCATGTGTAACTTCTTTTATCCAATTATTCATTTTATCTGCAGCTTCTTGTGGTGATGGATCAGTGAAACTTATTTTTTCAATTTCCGTCCCAAAATTTTCAGTTATTATTTTATTGAAATTCTCACCGATATGATACTGAGGGATTACATAAATTCGATTTCCCCACTCCAATGTAACATTTTCCTTTTCTTTCTGTTAATTAACAAAAATAAAATAGACATTAAAACACATAATTAAAATTTAATTTTAAATTAAACTAAAATCGAAATTTTTACCCTTAACAAATCGAGAGAAGCTTTGAATGCATTTTTAGATTCTTCAGAAGTCATGTGAAGAACATTATTAAGTTGAGTGAGAGTGTTTTCTTGAGCTCCTTGCTGAACGATGGCAAGTAAAACTCCAACACTACTTGGAGACAAAACCACATTTCCTTCATCAGCTTTCGATTGCACCTTTGAAAAAAAATTTACAATGTTTACAAATTAAGTTTTATTTTATTTACTTTTTTCTATTATTAAATTTTAAATCACTAACTTACTTTTAATAATTCGAGTGCAAAATCACAAGATGCTTTTGAAAAAAGTGAACCAGAGTCCTCTTCAGCAGAGGCACTGCTTAGTCCAAAAATCAGGACCCCCAGTAATAATAAAAACAGGTCTATTTTAATTCGAAAAAACAAAAATAATAATAAATTTACTTTACAAAAAAAAAAAAAATAATAATAATAATCGCTTACACAAAAACACTTACATTATTTTTTTAAAAAAACTAATCATTATTAATAATTTCAAAACAAAAAAAACATTTTTTAATAAAAAAATATAATTTCAAAACCGTTTGTTTATTTTGAAAGGGAAAATTATTGTCGAAATTTAACCGACGATTTGAGGGAAAAATTTTTTTCATAAGTTGGCACGACTGTAAATTAACTTGGCTTCTTCTTTTTGATGCTCGAAAAGCGCCGAAAGATATGTTAAATTTTTTTTTTTTAAATTTTCGTTTTTTATTGTTTTAAGTCACGTAAACAGGTATAAATAGTATTTTATTTTACAATAAGTATAAAACGTTAAATTTTCATTTAAAACGCTCAGTTAATATATTCAAAATATGTTTGTATTTTGAAAATTTTATTTAACATTTTGACGTTGCATGTTGTAATCATGAGAAAATACAAAAAAAAAATTTCTTTTAAACGTTTTTATAACGTCAAACTTTAGTTTAAGATTAAAAAAAAAATCTCTTGAATATTATAAATAGCAAAAAAAAAATATTTAAATGTTGGTCTCCTCTCTCTTTATCAGGAAAAAAAAAAAAAAACTTTTAATTAGAAATATTATTACGCAATTAAATT
>NW_002987077.1:163656-169157 GCF_000006295.1 Pediculus humanus corporis | reverse complement strand
TTTTTTTGATGAACTATTCAAGGACAAAATTCTGAAAAATTTTATAGTTCGTGAGGTTGCAATTTTATTTATTCTACCAAAAAAAAAAAATAAAAATATTATTAATAATATAAACATAAATATATTTTATTTATTTTAAAGTTTTTTCTCATAAAATAAAAAAATAAATAAATAAATAAATTATTCCATATTTTTTTTTTAGGAAAAACTTTTGTCTGTCCTTTAAATTTTTTTTTTTTTTTTTTTAAATTCAAATAATAATAATTAAAAAAAAAAACATTCGAAAACAAATGAAATGTTTCATGTTGTGTTGTCTGTTTGTTGTTATGTATTGTTGAAAAAAATATATATTTAATTTTAAAAAATAATAATAATGATTAAAAAAAATTTTTTAAAAAGATTTCTAATACAGGAAATAAGGAAAAGATTCGAGAGTACAAAATCAAATTCAGTACTTATAGAAAATCCTCATCAAATTCCCGAAAAGCTAAAGGTAATAGTAGGTAAATTATTAATTATGTTCTGTGTAATTATAATAATAATAATAATAATAATGATGTTGTTTTAATTTTAGGAAGTTCCGACAAAGGAAAATCCATCGTTTGTCGATATGGTAGAATATAATTTTCACAGAGCGGTTAAAAAATGCGAACCTTATTTTATGGAAGTTCTCCTCAACAATGAAAGGGTTGCTTCGAAAGAAGCCGAAAAAAGAGTTAAAGGAATAATCGGAGTCATGTCACATTGTAATGCAGTTTTATCGATAACTTTTCCAATTCGAAAAGAAAATGGAGAATATGAAATAATAAGAGCGTATAGAGCTCATCATAATAATCATAGAGAACCGGTCAAAGGCGGTAATTAAAGTTGAAAAGTGAAATTTTTGATATTTAAACAAAGGTTTTATTCATATTGAAAAAGTGTTGTGTTTCCCCCCCTCCCTCCCTCCCTCCCTTCCCTCAGGAGAAAATTTCTTTTATTTTTTTTTTGTAAATTTTAATTTAGGAATAAGATTTTCATTGGATGCTGATGCCGAACATGCCATGGCTTTGGCTGCACTTATGACTTATAAATGCGCTTGTGTTAATGTTCCTTTTGGTGGAGCCAAAGCAACTGTACAAATCGATCCAGCAAAATATACTGTTAGAGAATTAGAAATGATAACAAGAAGATTTTGTTTAGAATTAGCCAAAAAAGGATTTATAGGTAAGAAGATGAAGAAGAATGGTCGCCATTACAAAAATATTTTAATAATAAAAATTTTTTTTTAGGTCCTGGACTTGACGTACCTGCTCCAGATATAAATACAACAAGCAGAGAAATGTCTTGGATAGCCGATACATATTCTAAAACGTTGGGTTACAGAGATATAAATGCACAAGCTTGTGTCACTGGTAAACCCATTAATCAGGGTGGTATTCACGGACGAATATCTGCCACGGGAAGAGGATTATTTCATTCCATAGATAATTTTATTAACGAAAAAGAGTGGATGAGTTTGATAGGTTTAACTACAGGTTGGGTTGGGAAAACGTTTATCGTTCAGGTAATTTTCTCTCTCTCTCTCTCTCTCTCTAAAAACCTACAAAAAAAAAGGTTTTCTAATGGAAATTATTTATTTATTTATTTTTTTTTTTCAGGGTTTTGGTAATGTAGGTTTTCATTCTGCTAGGTATTGTTCCCGTGTTGGTGCTAAATGTGTAGGAGTTATAGAACAAGATTGTAGTATATATAATGAAAATGGAATAGATGTTATAGTAAATATTTTCTCTCTCTCTCTCTTTCTCTCTACACGATAATAATAATTATATTAATAATAACGATAGAAATAATTATTTTCAGGCATTAGACAAGTATAAAATTCAAAATGGTACGATAAAAGGATTTCCGGATGCAAAAATATACGAGGGTGATCTTCTCACAGAAAAATGTGACATACTCATTCCGGCAGCAAAGGAAAAAGTAATAACGTTAAAAAATGCTGATAAAATTCAAGCGAAAATAATTGCTGAGGGTGCTAACGGACCCACGACTCCCGCAGCCGACATTATTCTCATGGAAAAAAAAGTCCTCATCATTCCCGATTTATATGTGAATGCTGGAGGAGTAACCGTTTCGTATTTTGAATGGTTGAAAAATTTAAATCACGTTTCGTATGGAAAACTCACGTTTAAATACGAAAGAGATTCAAATTATCATTTATTAGGTTAATTATTCAAATAATAATAATAATAACTTTTCATTTAAATTTTTGTTATTAATTATCATCATCATTATTATTATTATTATAGATTCCGTTGAAAAATCACTTAAAGGTAAATTAGGTACTGATTTAAGAATACGTCCGAGTGATTCGTTTAGAAAAAGAATTGCTGGAGCATCGGAAAAAGATATCGTACATTCTGGATTGGCGCAAACAATGGAAATGGCCGCCATTAATATAATGAAAGTCGCATTTAAAAATAAATTATATCTCGATTTAAGATTGGCCGCTTATATGTGTTCGATTGAAAAAATTTTTTTAACATACGAAGAAGCCGGTTTGGCTTTTTAAAATACAAAACTATTTTTATTACAGTTTTTAATTTCTTAACCAAAAAAAAAAAAAAAAAAGTGAGAGAATTCATAACAAAACCTGTCGTGTTATTTTTCCCCTGTAAATGTTTTATATATATATCAATCACAGTAAAAAAACACATACATAAATATTTTGCGTTTTATTTATTTATTCATTTAATTATTATTATTATTATTATTTATGAATAATTAATTAAAATCAAATGAGTTACGTCATCACCATGAATAATAATGATCGCTCTCGTCAACGTCTACGTTTTTCTAATAGTTTTGTTAACAAAAAAAAAAAAAAAAAAAAAAAAAAAATGGAAATAAAATTGATTTTTTTTCGAAAAAAAAAAAAACTAGTTCTTGCAACGTAATTAACAACAACAACAACAAAATTTCTTTCTTTTCATTTGTTTTTTTAATTTCTGGTAAGGCCTTGAAAAAAAAAAACATAATAATAATAATAATAATAATAATTTCACAATAATTCAAAGGGCCTAAAACCATCCTTTAGAATGTGGTTGGTTTGTTTAATATTATTTGTTTCCTTATGTTTGTCAAAGGAACAACTAACTATAACTAAAACTTTTTTTTTAAATTTTTTGGTTGTTGTTGTTATTGTTGTGGTTGTTTATTAAATGTTTTCCGGGTAGAAAAGTAAGGGAAAAGTCATGAGTGCGGCAGGTTCGTGTTTGTTTTTTCAATAATTGATACCGAATGAAAAAAAAAAGAAAATTTTATAATTGAATTTTCCGAATCGATCGACGTTATCAATATATTTTGTTTGTTATCAGTTCATTATTTTTTTTGTTTTTATTAATTTTTTTTTTTTTTTTTTTTTTTTGTGATTACAAATCGTCTAAAAAAAAAAAGTTTTAAACGGGAAAATTTTTTTAAAAAAAATACCAAAATCGGGAAAATTTTTTTGTTGCACGCGATAACAATGGCGGCGCCGGATTAACATATCGATTTTATTTATTCATTTTCAGTTAAATTTATTTTATTTTCCATAACGATCGGAATATATTTTTTAAAGGAAATAAAATCATTAAACGACGATACATTTTCTAATGATTTTTCAAAATCATCGTGCGATTTTACATTAAATTTATTGAAGGTTAGTTCGAACGAACAAACAAACACGTTATTATCGGATTTTTGTCGGAATTAATAATGATAATTTTAGGTTGTCGAGCCGGATGATAATGATAACGTTTTATTGTCTCCTACGAGCATCGGAATTCTTCTTGCTATATTACAACAAGGTTCAAATGGTGAAACATTAAAACAACTTGAAAATGTCCTTCAAATGAATTCGAATCATTCTAAACATGGTTACGGTCATGCAATTAAATCACTCGAGGTGGTATCTTTTAATTTTATTTTTTTTATAAAATAACGTTTAAAATAAATTCGTTTGTTTTTTTTTTTTTTTGGGGGGTGGGGGATCCAGAGAGAAACGACAAATTTAACAATAGAATGGGGTAATCGCGGGTACGTCGCACCTGGTTTTCAATTAAATTCAAATTTTTTAAATACCGTACAAGAAAATTTTAACATGACCGTCGAAGAACTCGATTTGACAACATCGACAACGGGTGATGCTGCCACGAAAATAAATAATTGGGTTAAACAAGTAACTCACGATAATATAAAAAATTTCATTGATGCTTGTAATTATTATTATTATTATTATTATTAATACTATTTTCAAAATTCTATTTATTTTTTATTAAAATAATTTTTGTTTTTTTTTTTTTCTTGAAGCATTTTTAACGCCCGATTTCGTTATGATACTCGTTAACGCGATTTATTTCAAAAGCGTTTGGGATTCGCCATTTCAAAAATACAAAACACGAACGGATAAATTTCAAATAAATGACGAACAAAAGGTCGAAGTACCCTTCATGAGACAAGCCGGAAGGTTCACGGCCGGAGAAGATACGAATTTAGGTATTAAATGGATAGAACTTCCGTTTCAGGTAATAAACGAATGAATCCACTATTTTAATTTAAATCCCCAATTAAATTTTTCAATTTGAACTTGATATATATATTTAATTGGGTCTTTTTTTTTTTTCACGATGACCTTTTATTAACTTAAATCAATTAAAAAAAAAAAGCGTGTCACTAACACAAAAAAAAAAATTTATTTACAATAATTATTAAACATGGCGGCGGTGGAAAAAAAAAATCAATGTCAAACAGTGTCGGTTTTCTTTCTGTAATGACGTCACACGTGACGTCACATCCATCTTATCCAATAAAAAAAAATTATAATATTAAAAATTGATTTTACTCACCTTTTTTTTTTTTTTTTTATATATAATTTACAAATTTTTTAATACGAAACACTCGATCGATTTATTGTAAATGACAAATTTAAAATTTAAAAAGGACGAAATCGATATTTTTCGATATTTATTCTCGTATCGATCACGTCGAGTTTAAAAAAAAAAAAAAACAAAACAAAAGAGTGTACCTATTTTTATATTTACAGGATGATAATTTTTCAATGATATTCATACTCCCGATAAAATCACACGGATTAAAACAAGTCATGGAAAAATTATCAGGTACGGATTTGAAACGGATTATCGATAATAAAGGTACGAGACGTGTTAAATTAACAATTCCGAAATTTAAATTAACTAAAAAAGTTTCGTTAAAAGAAACGTTAAAAGAGGTAAATATTATAATTTTTTATTTATTTTATTTTCGATCTATCGATCGATCGATCGATATATCGATTAATGTTTTCTTTCTTTTTTTTTTTTTTTTGTTTTTTAGCTCGGTTTGATTGACGTATTCACAAACGAATCAAATCTCAAAGGAATATCCGACGGTACGAAAACTCTTCAATTGACTCAACTCATACATCAGGCCGATGTTGAAATTGACGAAGATGGTGCGACAGCAGCTGCTGCCACTTTCGA
>NW_002987077.1:138579-163409 GCF_000006295.1 Pediculus humanus corporis | reverse complement strand
TTTTTTTTGAGTAATTAAAACGACAGAAAACAAACGACGAACGCGCGTGTTTACAAAAAAAAAAAAAAAAAACAAAATGGCGTCAACTTTAATAAATTCCGTTTTCGTGTGACACTTTACATTGGAACGATGGAAGGATTTTCAACTTTTCCGCTTAATAATGCCAATTGTGTGTCGATTTGCAATATGAAAAATAAAAATGGTTGATTTATATAAAATGATTTCACATCCCTTTTACGTCTCTTATTCGTTCCTGTTGGAAAAAAGAAAAAAATATTATTGTCATCCATATTGGAAAATAATGTTGGAAAAGCTTTAAATAAGAAAATATAATAACCCAAAGATGAAGATATTCCCGAAACGGAATTAACGGCGACAAAAGAAGTTGAAAAAAAAGCATTTTGTTCAATTTTACTCAAATGAATGGAGCCATTTTTTCCAGGTTGAAGAGGAGAAGCTTTGCTTAAATTTGCTTTATTCGAATCGAAAATTTTACTTAAACCGTTACGAATCAACATTGACGTCATGTTAAAATTTTTATTAACAATCGTTATCTGAGGTATGAATAATTCCATTTCTCGTTTTTCTAACGATTGCACGAGTACAGGTATTTTAAATTCGATTAATTTTTTTACAACGATATCGACTTTATCAACTTCGTCTGGCATGATTATGAGTAAGTTAACGAGTTTCGCCTAAAAAAATAACAATAATTTAGAATAAAAAGAAATTTTGTTAAAAAAAAATATTTATTATACTGTTGTGTACCTGAAGCGGAATCAAAAAAACATTCGAATTTTCCCATCTGCCCGTTTTTAAAACGCCAACTTGTGGAATCATTGGTACACCCACGATCGAACCATCTTTTTTTTTAAATGCAATTTTAGGTCTGTGTGACAAAAATGTATAAACGGCTAATTTTTCGTAATCTTTCCAGTGACTCATAACTCCAGTTATGCTGCTTAATTCCAGAGTGTTTGCCGTACCCTCGCGATTTTCTATCGTATTGGCACAATAATATTTTTCAAGTATGTCTTTATACGTTGCATTTAGCTTGAAGGAACTTGTCAATGTTGCGGAATTGAAAGAACCCGCCGCCTCGGGGTCATTTGAATATTTCTGTTAACAAATTAAACATAAAAACAAACGAATAATTAATGCGAGTACATGCGATTAATTTTGGCATTGGGAAAGAAAAAATAAATTAATTTTTACCAAAAACAAACTACAATAGGCTTTGAAACCTTTTCTCAATCCGGAAACATCATTTCCAGATATATTTAAAGTTTTTAAAAATTCTTCTCTCGTTTTATCATTTGTTGCTTCAAAAATCATAGCAAGATTTGACATGAGTCCATAAGGGCTGGCAACAACATTTTCGCTATGTTGAGAAATTTCTTTTATTATCATTGGAATCCAATTATTACTTAATTTTGTTACCAAATCGACTTCGGCGTGAACATTTTGATAAGAATAATGTATTGATAGGAGGAGAAAAGTTATTTTTCCTAAAAAAAAAAAAAACAAAAGTTTTAGTTTATATTACCTTTTTATAACAGTTTTCAAAATAACCGTTACAATAATCACTGTAGTAGGTTTTTCTATTTACCATAATAATATAAATTTGAAAAAAAAATTTAAATAAACAAAAAAAAAAAATTATCTAGGGAAATTATATAACTTGTGCAAAGTTTAAATAAGTGAAAGCAAGAAATCGCCTTCGTATTATCAGTACAAGGTTGCCAAAAAAAGAAATATTTTACTTATTTTTCATGTCCTAATTTTTTTATCCATTGTTTTTTTTTTAAATCAACAATAATAAAAGTTTTTTTTTCAGAGTTCTTAATGTCAAAAAGTCAAATAGATTTTTTTTTTGTGTAATAATTATATTACATAATTTTTTTTAGAATGGATTTTAAAAAATGCTAGTTTTTTTTTTTTTTTGGGAAATTTAAAAGAAAATTAGTAATTTTTAATATAGAAAAATATAAAAAAAAAATATTTAAAAAAATAAAAAAAAAACTCACCAAAGAAATTTGTATAAAACATTATTATTATTATTATTATTATTATTATTGAAGAACGTTATAAACTGTCAAAGAGAATAGGCACACTGATATAATACATGACTTAACCGATTTCGTCCACGGTGAGTTGGATTAAATAATTTTGCATTGAATGAATGTGTATTGAGTAATAACAGGTACATAACAGGTCATTCATTTCCTACCTGTATGGAATTTCCACTGATTCAATTATTGTTTTTTTTTTTTTTTCGTTTTTCCCCCTGATGAAAATTTGTAATTAAAAAAGAAAAAAAATTTTTTAAAATAAAATTTAATAATATTTTAAAATATTTAAAATATTCAATTTTAAACAAATGTATATTTATATATATATTAGGAGAAAGTTAATTAAATAATCATTTATATCTTGAAACTTTCCTTTTAAAATACTTACACTTGATCAATTATGGCGTACCTTACATCAAATTATTATAACGGAAAAAGATTTTAAATTATTTTGACTCATAAAAATATCACTAAAAGTTAAAAAAAAAAAATTTTTCAAAATTTTATTTTTCTCTATGATGGAATTTTCAAAATTTTTTGTTAATTTAAGGCCCTGAAATTTTGTTAACGGTTACGATCGGAAATTTTTTTACTCTATGATCTTTACACATTCTAAAAATTTTAAACGTTTGATTTCTATTCCGAAGTAAAGTTTGATTTATGAGTTTTTAAAACGAAATAATTTTTTTGGGGGAGAACAGGGAATTATGTGTGGAAGATTAGCATGGTAGGAGTGATTATTTATTAATTATTTTTATAATTCCACGTTTGAAAATAAAATAATTAACAAAATTTTTATAATTAATGATATTATTTTCAGTGGACTTGAACCTAAGGAAGTAATTAATTGTTGTTGTTATAAAAATCCAGAAAATGATCAGACTCAGAAACCTGTTTGGAAGGACGTAAACAATTCTGGTAAAAAATTTAGTCCATCTTATAATATATGTCCAACTGATTTAGCGCCTGTTTTGATGTCGGGAAATCATTTTAATATTGATTGCAGAGTAATCGTACCGACAATATTTGGATTGATTCCTTCATGGTCTAAAGTATTACAACTTGTATTTTTGTGTTGTATTAATTTTTCATTCAATTATAAACATAAGTCAGTTCCTTAGTTTGTTTAATCAGGCAGATGTACCTAGTAAATACTCAACGATAAATTGTAGAATTGAAAATATTAAAACATCAAAATTATACTGGCCATTGTTAGAAAAAGGACAAAGATGTATTGTAATATGTAATGGATTCTTTGAATGGAAAAATGAAGGAAAACAAAAGAAAAAACCATATTTTATTCATGCTCCACAACCAGATAATGTTTTAATTGATGATCCAAGTACATGGAACATGGGGGATGATTTTCAAAATGAAAAAACTTTTAAACCTCTTAAATTAGCAGGTCTTTTTGAAAGGCACAATCAAAATGTAAGTATCACACTTAAACAATTTTAAATAAAAAACATTACACATATTCTTGTCATTCTTAAGAATTGTTTTATGGTAAATCATTTTTTTTTTTTTTTTTTTCAGCCTGAAGATGAAATAATCAGCTTTACAATAATTACTAAAGAAGCCAGTACTAAATTATCTTGGTTACATATGAGAATGCCAGCATTTATTGAAACAGATGAACAACTTCATATATGGTTGGATAATAAAAATTTTGATTCAAATCAAGCATTGCAATGTTTAAGCCATTTTGAAAAAGTTATTTGGTACTCAGTTTCATCAACCGTAAATTTTACATCAAATAAAGATTTAACATGTATAAAACAAAAAGGGTAAGTTTTGTTTTTTTTAAAATTAATTTTGTTTAATGTACACACAAACACACACACACACACACACACACATGATACTTGCACATGTTAGTTTAAACAAACAATTATTTTTCAAAGGGAATGTAACAATCAAAAAAAAGGAAAGGATGCTTCCATGAATTTTTTAAAAAATTGGCTTGGAAAAAGAGAAAGTAAAATATCAGAAGATGAAAGTAAATCAAAAATAAAAAAAAAACTATAAAATTTTTTTTTCATTTAGATTTTAAAATAGAATCCTCATATTTTCATATAGAGGTAAAAATAAATAAATTATTACTATTTTTTTTTTTATTGACTTTCAAAAGGTTCTTAAAGTCTAAATAAACATGTGACAATTAATTACAAATTTAATAATCTTTGTCTAACTGAATGTAAGAGATTGCTAGTGCAAGATTTCATACAAAATACCGTCCAAGGTATCGACTTATCCGTTATGTTGGCTATAGAATGATCAGAAGTCGATCGTTTTCCATTGAAACCTAAAATATGCCTCGTCCAAGGTTTAGGATGTGACTGGGAAATGTTTAACGTAGGTAGTCTGTAATACGGACTTGTTGAAAGGAGTACTTCTCTTTTGACAATTCGTACATCAGGTACCGATCCTGATCTTTGTTTAACAGAACCGCAGGGAGTTGGAGGAGGAGCTTTTAATGTTGATTCCGGTGCTGTTTCGTGATTATACTTTATTAATTTTGAAATTTGAATTTTGTGCTTAAATAAATAAAAAATAAATAAATATTTATTATGCCTTTTTTTTGAATACGAAATAATAATAATGATTTTATTTATATGTCGAGGAAGGAAATGTAACAAAAATAAATAAAATAAAATCAAAATAGTCAGCGTTATTTTATTAATTTTTAATTGTTGAAATAAATTTTTAACATTGTTTATTTATTTTTTTATTTAATAAAATAAAACTAATGAGTTAATAATTATTAATAATTTTAATAGTACGCAATAAATTTTCATAACGTAAAAAATTATTTTTCCATCGGTACGTATAAAGTTTAAAAATAATAATAATAATAAAAAACCCTGGATTCAATAAATTTTTTTTATAATATATTAATAAACATTTAAATAAATATTTACCTTGTGTTCCATTGGCCTGATTTTGATCCAAAAAAAAATTTAATTTTAAAAGAATTTATTTGTTAAATTTACTAAAATTTTGAAAATGAACACAAGTGCTTATAAAAATAATTATAAATAGTAATTCAATTTTTCAAACATGGCAGACTTGGAAAAATCATAAATTAATAATTGAAAAACAGTAAAATTGAAAAAAAAAAAATTTTTTCAAAATGAAATTTAGTATTTTTATTTTAAAAATAAAACAAAAATGAATTCATATTTATTATCAATTCGATAATTTTACTCCCCACAAATTAATTAAATTTTAAATATTTATCGAATATAATCATAAATGAGTTATTCATATATTAAATAAATTAATTCTTAGGTATTGCCTAGTTCATAAAAATCTTCCTTTTTTTTTTTTATTAGATGTTTTTAGAATAAAAAATTTTTATTTACATGAAAAAATTAATTTCTAACCATGCTATCAATTTAAATTAAATAATTTTCTAAATCTCGATAACAAAATACTTGTTGATTACATTAGTCGAAGAACAGAATTTCTTTATTTATAATTAAATAAAATTGATGTAAGCAGTAATAGGGTTTACAAAACAAATTTAATTCTATTGATAATAACAAATTGTAAATAGAAATTATAGTTTCATGCTTTGAATTATATTTCTGAACTCAATTTTGTTACTTATTAATATTTGCAAATTATTATAAAAATGTAATTAATTAAAGTAACAAAATTAATAATAAAGTTTATTATTAAAGTTTTAGTGATAAACATTGCCATTTTATAATTATGTGTTGTGTTTTTTATGTTTATTAAAACAAGGTTTTTCATTATTTAAAAACTGAATTTCTTTAGGGCTTTGCAGCTTTATTTCTTTTGACATCCCAATTGAAAACTCTTGCTCTATTAACTTCAGTTGTTGTAAATTGATCTCTCAAAAAATCTAAATCACTCTCTACAATTCCTAAACTTTTTTTGGCTGCTGCAAGATTTTTTAACAAAAGCAATTTTGCTTCTTCCAATTCGAATTCTAACATAACATTAGCACCCAGCCACAATAAAACTGTATCAGTGGGAGGTATGGTAGCTTTCATGTAAACTTGCTCCGACAACAAAAACTGTGTGTCTAAATTTTCTTTTTTATTTTTATGCGTTGCAAGGATTTGAATCATATCGATTGATTTTTGAAAATCAAATATTTGATTTTTTAACTTTCTCTTTTTTGCGGCTAAATTAAATTCCATGAATTTGTATTTACTATGTTGCTCATCAAATCTTTTAAGAACTAAATCCGCATTATTATTATTTTCGGGCGAAGCCATGAAAGTATCTACATCACCCTAAAATGATATAAATGGTTAATAAAAAAAGCAAGTATTTCATGATATTAAAAAAATATGGTCGATTCAAAAAAAAAAATAAGTCATGGTACTGATTTAAGTATTACTCACCACAAATATTGCCTTAGGAATGCCCATATGCGGTTTCACAGAAGATTCTGCCGTAGATCCTTCTTTGGGCTCATCATCAGCCTTTCGAGACATTTCGATTCTTCTTTTAAAATCACATGTTTTTCTAATTTCTTCCATTTTTACACTTATAAAATTCTGCAAAAAATACAGTTAATACAATTTTTTTTTTTATTTAAAAAAAAAAAAAAAAAACAATGCAATGAGATTTGTGATGGCTTTAATACATTGTAACCATAGACAACCAAAATATTAGCAATGTATTAAATTTCCAAATCAATTAAGTTTAAAATTTTACGCACATTATACGTATTTAAATTCAACACATAAATTATACGTTTAAGTACAATGCTAATACAAATTTTTTGAAAATATTCAGTTAAATAACTTTAATTTTATTTTTATTACTAAACTATTAACTTTGTGGTCATTTCGTCGTGGTAGTAGATTAATTGAAGTTTTAATAACTGCCTGCCATGTTAAAGGTAAATGTAAACCGGTTGTTTTTTTCTAACGTGCAACAAAATATGTTCTTTATTATTAAAACTTTATTGTCATAAAGCATGTTAAACTTTATGGACAATACACGCAATTTTGTTTTCCGTTAAAAATTTGGAATTTGTTTAAAAAAAGTTTTCTCATTATTCTTACATTAATTTGACAGTAGCATTATGTTGCAGGACAAAGCACAACTTTCTTTTGAAGACAAATGGCCGGGAATGAGGCCAATCATTTTAAAACTATTACAACAAGAGCCAGTAACACAAAAAGAATGGCAAGACTTATTTTATTCTGTTCATCTTACCTGCTTATGGGATGATAAGGGGCCTCCAAAAGTTAGGGATGCATTAAAAGATGATATAATGAATTTCATTAAACAAGCTCAGCAAAGGGTTTTAGCTCATGAAGAAGACCAAGCGTTACTAAAAGCTTACATTGCTGAGTGGCGTAAATTTTTTACCCAGTGTAACTATTTACCAACTCCTTTTAGACAATTGGAAACTTCGTTAGGTGCAAAAGTAATGCCAGTTGCTAAAAAACCCACTACTGAAGAAAGTATAGTTAGAAAATTAATGTTAGATAGTTGGAATCAGAGTATATTCTGTGATATAAAACAAAGACTTCAAGATTCTGCAATGAAATTAGTTCATGCCGAAAGGAATGGTGAAGCTTTTGATTCTCAGCTTGTGATTGGAGTCAGAGAATCTTATGTTAACTTATGTTCAAATCCAGATGATAAATTACAAATTTATAGAGAAAATTTTGAATTAGCTTATCTTCATGCAACTTTAGTTTTTTATAAAATGAAAGCTCCTCAATATTTGGAAGCAAATGGAGTTCAAAATTATATGAAATATGCAGATGCTAAATTAAGGGAAGAAGAACAAAGAGCCCAAAAATATTTAGAATCATCTAGTTCAAGCAGTTCTGTCGAAGTAGTAAGTATTTATTTAAATTCTTTTATTATTTTAAATAAATTTTGAAATTTTGTTGTAATCAAATGAATTATTTTTATTGAAATATCTATATAATTTTTATGTTATACTAATGAGTATTTTTTTAATTGATAGATTAATGCTTGCTGTGTAAATGCTTTAGTATCTGCTTTCAAAGCCACAATATTAGCAGAATGTGCTGGAATGATCAAAAACAATGAAACTGAAAAATTGCAGCTAATGTTCAAATTAATGGATAGGGTTCAAGATGGAATATTGCCAATGTTAAAAGATTTAGAAGATCACATTGTGAGTGCAGGACTCGCAGACATGCTTGCATCGGCCGACATAATCACACAAGACTCTGAAAAATATGTTGAAAGGTTACTTAAGCTTTTTAATCAATTTAGCACATTGGTTAAAGAAGCATTTAATGATGATCCGCGATTTTTGACTGCTAGAGACAAAGCTTATAAACATGTTGTTAATGATACGTCAGTTTTTCGATTAGAATTGCCAGTGAAACAAAATTCAGGTGTAAAATCTCAGCCGGAGTCAAAGTGCCCGGAATTACTCGCGAACTACTGTGATATGTTATTAAGAAAAACTCCACTTAGTAAAAAGTTAACATCGGATGAAATAGAAAGCAAACTCAAAGATGTTTTGTTAGTGTTAAAATATATTCAAAATAAAGATGTGTTCATGAGATACCATAAAGCACATTTAACTAGGCGACTCATCCTTGATACATCTGCAGACTCCGAAAAGGAAGAAAATATGGTCGAATGGTTGAGAGAAGTTGGTATGCCAGCAGATTATGTAAATAAATTGGGAAGAATGTTTCAAGATATAAAAGTAAGCGAAGATTTAAATCAACAATTCAAAGAACAATATAGAAGTTGTAAAGGAAATATAGCAGGTAAACTTTTTCATTTATTTTTTTTTTAAACGAGAAAAAACAAATTTCATTTCGAAGTAAAATTGATTTTTTTTTTTTTTTTTTAGATTCCATTAGTATTAAAATTCTTAATGCTGGAGCTTGGGCCAGAGGAAGCGAAAGAGTCACTGTTTCATTACCTCTTGAATTAGAAGATTATATTCCTGAAGTAGAAGATTTTTATAAGAAAAAACACAGCGGAAGAAAATTACAGTGGTACCATCATATGTCTAATGGCACAGTCAGTATAAAAACAAACATAAAATTGAATTTTTGAAAAATGAAAATGAAAAATTATAAATTTTATAATGATTTATTATATGTATTGACAGATAACTTTTTCCAACGCTGTTGGACGATTCGATGTTGACGTGACGACGTTTCAAATGGCCGTTCTTTTTGCTTGGAATCAAAGGCAGTTCGATAAAATATCATATGAAAATTTAAGGTTGGCCACGGAATTGCCTGATATGGAACTAAGAAGGACTTTGTGGGTAAGATTTAAATGTGATCATTGTTTTACAAGAAGGAAAAAAAAAACTTGTCTTGTAAATATTGTTCCTGCGTTTTCTTTCAGTCCTTGGTGGCATTTCCAAAATTGAAAAAGCAAGTTCTTTTATATTCTCCAGAAGTTCAATCTCCAAAAGATTTCGATGAAAACACATTGTTTTGGGTCAATCAAGATTTTGCATTAGTGTAAGGAAAAAAATTAAAATTATCATCATTTATATTATTTATAAGTTTGTTATTAACATATACTTTCTTTTTTTTTTTTCCCCACAGGAAAAATGGAAAAATTCAAAAACGTGGAAAAATAAATTTAATTGGAAGATTACAATTATCAACGGAGAGGAGTAAAGAAGAAGAAAATGAAAGCATAGTTCAATTGAGAATTCTCAGAGTTCAAGTGAGTAGTTTTTTTTTTTTTTTTTTAAATAACAAAATACATTGAAATATATTTTTATTATTATTATTATTATTATTTTAATTTTTGTTTTTGGCAGGAAGCTATTATAAAAATACTCAAAATGCGTAAAAAAATAAACAATGCCCAATTGCAAGCGGAATTAGTTGACATATTGAAAAATATGTTTTTACCTAGTAAAAAAATGATAAAAGAACAAATTGAATGGTTGATTGAGCATAAATACATGAAAAGAGACGAAGATGACATAAACACGTTTATTTACATTGCTTAATATTTATTATTATTATTATTATTATTATTATTAATGAGAAATAAGAGGAGGAATCTGTTTACATTGCTTTTGCATTTAGTTTGCATCGAGCACTGTGGAAAGATGTGTGTGTGTGCGTGTGTAACAATTTTTTTTTTTTTTTTATATTGACTTTTCAATCAGCTGATTATTTATTATTATTATTATTATTTTTTACTTTCTATTTAAAAATATCTGTAAATGCTTTTAAATATCAGTATTGTTAATCAAATTTTTTTTTTTTTTTAAATCAATTTGGTTGTTTAATTATATTGTTAATATATATATATATATATATAAATATATTTGCAGCGTCGTCGAGATTTTTGCTCATTGATTTTATCCAGGTAATTGAAATAAAGTAATATAGAAGGTTACCATAAGAAAAAAATTGATTAAATATACCCGTTAAGTCTGGTACAAATCGAATAATAATAATAATAATAATAAATTATGTGAAAATATTAGTAGTAATATTGTTTTAATTAATATCCTCATATTATCAATTCCTAATAAATTGTTATAAATTTTTTTTTTTTAAATGATATTATTATTATTATTAATAAATTTCTACATGTATTAAGAATTTCATCGATTAAAACAGGAATTAATGGGGGAAAAAAAAAAACAGGAAATAATAATAATAATAATGATAACAAAAAATTAAATTTTATTTAGTTTTATTTATTTAAATTAAATTAAATTTTAAAAATAATGACAATTATTATTTTTGCTAATTTTTTTTTTTTTTTTTTATTTGGTTTCACAACGGTTTTTCAAACTGTGAAAAAAAAAAAAAAAAGTAAATATCATACCTCTTAAATCGCATAATTTTAATCTTGTTTTTCACTAAATTATTTTAAAAAAATATATTTAATTTAACCTTAAAGCTTTTTTTTTTTTGTTTCAGATACTCAATTATTTTTTTTTTCGGGGGGGGGAGGGAGGGAGGGGTATTCATTTTGTATTTTTTTTGCCGCTAAAAATTATCTAATTACTAATATTTTTTTTTTCTTTATAGGTTTGTTTGAAAAATTTGTTGGTCAATAAACCATTCCTACAAGACTCTGGACTAATATCCAAAGAGGTTATTCAAACCTTCGCATATCAAAGGATTTCCGTTCGTGATCATCCACGTCTTCGGCACGTCCTTCTAGTTATTGTTGTATTGTAACACGCCCAGGGGTCGGCCTTATCTTATGGATTATGACCACGCCTACCAATTTATTTGGCAGTTTTGTTATAGACGTTGTTCTTCCTACCGTCGGAACGGATTTACGTCAAAGTAATCAGGCTTCCAAATAACTTGTTGCACTATTGAACCGGCATAAGACGAAGAGGGTGCCCCCTAATTTCGCGGATCTTTCCTAACACGAAATCACGATGGAAACAATATAAAGGGATTGTAAAATTTAAGTCGGAATAAGTTTTTGGCACTTGACCAAAGACGATCTAGAAGTTGGGCAGAACTTCAACCCAACAAGTTGACGGTAGGTCTATTCTTCTTCTCAGCTGATGCAGGTGAAAGAGGCTGTGTCGCCTGTGTCTTTTTCTTCTTCAGGCAAAATCTCTTGTTGACCCTCAACGGTCGCTTTCTACTTTCCGCCAACACTTGCTGCTCGTTCTAATGGTCTCAACGAAGGAATATCCCAAATTGGATGAGTGTGGTCCTACGTATATTTGCAATCCTCTAATACGCGTTGTATGCAGTACACTGATCCTCGCAAAGATTCATAATAAATATGTGTCTGCAAATCAATTTTATTAAAATGGCCGAATTTGTTCGGTTTGTGCATGATCATCCTGTGACGTCTTCAAAATCACCCATCCCAATTAAGTACACCTTGGTACCTACTGGTACATGGATGTTTTTTAATTTGATTACTTCTATTATATTTCGGCCATACAGGTTCAGTAAACCATTCTTTTCGTCGAGCAAAGCACCCTTATACTCCCTGATACTCCTCTTCGACTAAAGATACAAATTTCGGACCGGATAGTCACACAATAAACTTTCGCCTTCAACCATTTCTGCCACACGTCAAAATGGATCATTTATCCACTCATTTATTGGTGTAGGAAGAGATCTTAGTGGTGCTAATAATAATAGAAATGGTTCATCTGTGTGACCGTACACTTCCTGGGTTTTCCTGTTTCTGGTTTGTTGTTTTTCCTCAACGAAACAATCAGTTTTTCTCCGACTGACCCGAGAAATCTTCGCTTTATTGTCGGTACTAAAACGATCATCGTTTCTGTTAATTCTAAAGTATTAAGTGAGAGACCAACGTAAAAAGGGGAATATTATTCATTTCTACTGACATTTTTTTAAGTATTATATTCATTTAAAATAATAATAATCACTTAATAAGAACAGTATTAGTTAGTTTCTAAACAAAAAAAAAATAAATAAATAAATAAAGTTTTGTAATATTAAACACTTTTTTGGTGCAGATCTAATTATCAGAAAGTTTTTAAAATCCAGGTACTAAGATTTAGAGCGACATTAAAATTCTTTTTTACATCATTAAAATATAGAATTATTAATAAAAAGAAAAAATACACATATACAAAAAATTAATTTTGCTGAGGGCACCTGGTATGAATAATCCTTGACTTTACAGCAGTTGAAGGCTCTTCGCAAACATGAACAACAATACCAGGTTGTCCGCCTTGAGGTGGATGTATTTCATGAGCTTCTCCAGGAGTGAGATTTGCAATGGCAGCAAGCAAATCATAATTTACAAGAGGTTCACTTTCCTCTTTGGGTTCCCATCCGACAGGAGGTGAAGCAGGAGGAGAAATAAGGAACTGTTTGGTGAGTGCTGGTGGATGTAAATGTTGATCCTCCAAGTCGATTGGAGAAACAGGCTAGAAAAAGTTATCATTTTATTATTAATATTATCATTATTATTATTATTAATTATAAAATGTACCTTTATTAAAATTAATTTTCATACCTGAGCAAAATAACAATTAATTTTCTTTTTTCCAAAATTAGCTTGATGAAGCTGAATTCTGGCTTTAGCTGCTGCTGAGGGACACTTATAATTGACCCTCATTCTCCTAAAACTTCGAAAAAACTGAATAGATTCTGGTTCCCCAAATTGAGAAAATAATACCTGTATTTTTTTCTAAAAATTTCAAAGTTGAATTAGCATTTATTCATAATATTAATGGATGGTTTTCAAGTGACAGTATAAAAAATTAATTTATTTATTTATTGATGATTGATTTGTTATACCTTGGCTTCTTCACTGTGAAAAACTGAACTATCTATGTTAGTAACAATTAAAGAAGTGGGCAAATCTTCATCGTGAATAAGTTCGTCTAACGATCGAGAATCTTCAGATGTTTTGACATCATTTCTTTCAAGCTCAAATTCGTTGTAATTAGGATGAACATTTGGTAAACCATCAACAGCATTTATAATAATATCATTCGAATCATTGTGAAATAATTTGTCAGATTCCATTAGTTGATCTGACATTTTAAATATTTCTTTTTTTTTTTTCTCACTTTTTTTAGTTTATATTTAATAATTTTATAACACCTTTTGATTCATTTAAAACGTGTATCGGCAAAATTACCAAAAAAAAAAAAAAAATCTTCAAAAAGGGAAACTCTCCGATTCCTGCTTTAAAAAAATTTAAAGATTACATTTCATTTTACATAAATAATAATTTACAAAAAGAAACAATTTTTTTTTTTTTTTTTTTTAAATTTGGATAGATAAATTAAAAATATATAAATATTTTTCTTTAGGTTTAAAACGACACAGCCTCAATCACCACCTTTGACATTTTAAAAGCAGAAAACGCAGGTGTAAACTTTGTTATAAATACTTATTTTTAAAGTTGGCTACCCTGTAAATCTAATAAAATTTTTGAGCGTTTTTAGATATTTGTATCTTAATTTGTAAAGGAATAATTTATTAAATCCAAATGATAAAAATGTCTTCTGATGTTGTCGGTTCTATGGTTGTTGTAGAGGGAAAAGCAGACTCGGAAAAACCTGTAGATCGTGAAAAAGTAAGATTATTTATTTATTTATTGACAATTTATGCCGGTATATATTTTTGTTATTCGAATGTTTGTAAAGAATATTAGGGGGGGGGGGCCCAGTGTACATTAATATTTTTATTTTTATTATCAGGTTTTATTTTTAATATAATTATATTGAGCAATAAATTTGTTTAAATTTAAAATATTTTTCATTCATTGTATTTTTTTTGTTTCAGACATGCCCTTTACTCTTAAGAGTGTTTTGTTGTACAGGCAGACATCACAACATTTCTGAATATGGAAGAGGAATTGTTCCAACAAATGAGCTACAAATATACACATGGTAATGTAAATTTATTATTTTTTTTATTTTAATTAAATTACTTATTCATTAAATTACTAATAATAAAATATTTATTATTATTTTTTGTTATCAAGTCTAATGTGTATTGCATAAAGTTTATCGATTTCATCGTTTCATTTTATTATTTAAAAAAAATTTTTTTTAGGATGGATGCCACTTTAAGAGAATTAACAAGTTTGGTAAAAGAAGTTAATCCAGATGCGAGAAGGAAAGGAACATTTTTCGATTTTTCTTTGGTTACCCCGAATATTCATGCGCCTGGATACAGAATGAGAGAAATTGGTACAACCTGCTCAGGTCAAAGAGGAGCAGATGATAGTAAAACTCTTGGGCAAGTTCGTTTCATTATTGGCGATTATTTAGATATATCAATAACACCCCCTCATTTGGCACAAAGGCCTGGAATGAGACTTGGGCCCATGGATCGATTTGGTGGTTATAGGGATGATAGAATGGGACCAATGAGAAGACCTAGGCAATATTGACTTTAACATTCTTTCTTTGAACAAAAAAACCAATAATTATATATCGTCAATTTTCCCAATTGCATTTAAAATATTAAGTGTGATGAATTTCCGATTATTTAATTAACTAAATAATGAACTTTTTAATCTTAAATATTTAAGTTAATACTTGATATTTTTATTTTAAATAATTTTATTTTTAACAAATGTGTGACAACAGTTTTTTTTTACCATATAAGCGTTACATCAGTAAAAAATACAAAAAAAAAAAAAAGGAAAACAAAGCTGAATTATCAGATTTTGTAAAAGTAATTTTAAAATGTAATAAATAAAAAAATTTATTGCCGTAATTTGCATAAATTTTCACTTCAATAGTTATTATTTACACATATAGAATTTATTTATTTAAATTAGTTGTTTCAATCTTATAAGATTTAATTTTATTATTTTTTTTTTAAGTCATTTATATTACAATTGAAAATTTATTTTTATGTACACGTGGGACAACATTATTGAAATAAGGGAATAATTTATGCTTACGGACTTTTAAAGGGAACACGAAGAAGTGTCAATTTAAAATTATTAGGTTATTATAAGTTTAATCGCTTTGAAAGCGAATTTACGTTTTTTTTTTTAAGATGTTATTCTATATTTGGAAACTGGTTTTCGCGCTCTGTTTTTGACCATGGCTTCTAAATCGATTTCGTCTCCATTTGGTAAAACGTATTTATTGTTTGTGTAATCAATGTATCCATGATTTGATTCGGCTTCTTCATTTTCTTGTTCTTTGACGCATGGAATGCCAGTTTGATATGTGTATTCTCTCTTGACACCATCCGGATCGTAATAACCATATTTTCCTCGTGTTACGCAATCAACTCCGATTGTTTCTTCTTTAAAAGATCCATCGTCATTTTCGTAACCCCAAGTTATGCTTCCGTCTTCATTTTCTTCATGATATTTCCTGATTGTCTGGGCGACGGGTTTCCTTTCTCTTTGTGGAGCTTTCACGTGAGGTTCTCTCTGTATGGGTCTCAGATATGGAGTTTGGAGTCGAACATTATCTTGTTGTTGTTTTGGAACGTATTGCCTGATTTGCTCTCTATCAACTACCTGCTGTCTTACTGGTTCTTGTTTTTTTAATGGCCTACCTTGAACTTGCCTAAAATATTCATCTTCGGGAACTTGTTGAAAAGAAACTGGAACGGCAGGAGCAGGTACTATTGGTAACGATGGAGCTCGATTTATGGTCAGTGGTGATTGCTGAACTGGTCGGACCTGAAAACAAATAAAAAAGTTGTTATGAATGTTACGATCCTCGTCTCTTTGTTAAAATCAGACCGTTTTCAAGGATAGTCGAGTTTCTTTTATTGGTAACTCATCAATTTTACATCTCTTTTTATTATAAACATTTATTTAAACAAAAAAATTACCGGTGGTCTTGTAAGATGTCTTCCTTGAAGATTTATTTCTGGCACTTGTATTGATTCAGCATTTTGTGAAGGTGATGACGATCTAAAAGCACTAGGTTGAATGTATTGTGGTTTTTGAAATCCCGCTGGTACCTGTGCTTGTGGTAATGTTACAGGAGCAGAAGTTGGTGAAAAACTTGTCTTTTGTGAGGAGGTAAAAGTCGTCGTGCTGGGTGTGTTTCCAGCCGTCGTCCGAAGGTCTTCTATTAAAATTATATTTTCATTACAAAAATTATAGATCATGAGACATTTTTTTTTTTTTTTTTTTTTTTTTTTAAATTCTAACCTTCATTAATTTCTTCTTGTACTGGTCGCGGTGTTAAAGTTCGGGGAGTCAACTGTTGAAATTGAGGAAGTTGAGTTGGTACCGGATTTAAATATTGAATAGGAAGTGGTCCATCGTCTAACAAATTAGCCTTTGGATGGTCTAAAATTTGTTTTTGTTGTGGCACAAAAGTATTTCCGGTTCTAAAAGGCTGTGGCCTTCTCGTACGAGATAATTGAGCTTGTTCAACAGATTGTATACCTTCTGGCACGACTCGGGGTATGCTAAATCTTTGCCTTGTATTTGGTCTTGATGATTGAATCAAATTCGCACCGGCAAACTGTTGTGGTCTTGGTGGTACTGGTCCATATTGTTGTCCGTAAATACATGTGATTAATCCAACTAATACCTATAAAAACATTAATAAAATTTTCATTTTTTTTTTTTTTTTAACAATAAATTGTAGGTACTCTGGTTTTGTAGGTATTGTAGGTACACTAATATCAATTTGTTTTTTTTAATTACCTTCACTTTCTTGTTTTTTTTTTTTTTTTTTTTAAATTGAGTCAACTATAGATAAAGTTGAATGAACTAATAAATTTTTAAACTCTAACTGTTATTAATTAAATTTAAAAAAATTTTTTTAATTAATTTTACTCAAAAAAAAAAAAAAAAAAAAAAACTTGTCCACTTGTGAACGTTTGCGTATCGCCTTGAATAAAAAAAAAAAAAAAAGGTATAAAAATTTTATTTATTATTATTATTATTATTATTATTATTTAAAAACAAGGGAAAGTGTTTCTCTTTCTTCTGTCCTAATATTTTTATTATTATTATTATTATCTACTTTTAAACTACGCGTTCCGCACCTACATATTCATTCAAAATTTTTTTTTTTTTTTTTTTTATTTACGGCCGATTGCCTTGACCATAACCAATTTTAATAACCGAGAAATGGTTTTTTTTTTCATAACTTTTTTCACATGGAAAAGTTTTTTTAAATAATTTTTTTTATTTTTTATTCCACCCTCTTATGTTAATTTTTTTACAAGACATTTTGTTCTCTCTCTCTCTCTCTCTCTCTCACACACACACACAAAAAAGGTGTGTCTACAGGTATAAGTCACTCTTTTTCACAAATACAAAACAACAAATTGTCAAAATCTATTATTATTATTATTATTAATCAAACTAAACTGCCTTGCAAATTGGTTTTCTATTGTTTATTAATCCCTTTATTTGGAAAATTCTTTAATAAGTTTTTTTAACATAAAATTAAATAAAAATTAATAAATTATTAACAATAACTTTGATTTTTTATTAACTAGCATAAGTAATGGTGTATCAATATTAAACATTACCTTGGCATTCACAAACAATACAATAATAATAATAAAAAAAATTATTAAATGCATTGAATATATATTTTCAAACGCCCAGGAAGTACCAATAATAATAATAATAATAATAATAATAATAATGAAAAGGATGAACCTTTGTTTCTTATGTTTTTAAATATCATCGTCATAAAAAAAATAATATTTTCTTAGTATAAATTTATCAATGGAAGCATAAGAAAAATTTTAATTTTTGTTAACCTAAATAATAATAATAATAATAATAATAATAATAATAATTTGGATTTAAATGATAGTTATGATAGCAATGAAGTTAGAGATAGTAGTAGCAGTAGACAATTTTTTTTTTTTTTAAACTGGGTTATTACCCAGATAATATTTTCAAACTCTTGGTAAAGACAATTTTATTGACCGTTGACTATATATCAAAAACTTTCTGTGGAAATTCTTGTGAAATAAAACAAAAAAAAAAAGTTTTAAATTTTTTCTATCGTTTTAATAACTTAATAATAATAATTTTAAAATGGCGTCGTAATCAGACCGCAAAAAGAATTAATTACTAATAATAAGTAAAAAAAAAATTTGAATATGATTAAATTTAATTGAATTATATAAAATTAATTAATTTGTTTGTTCAACCGTTAAATAGTTTTTTCATATATTTCTCTTTCGAATAACAAATCAGTGAAACTTTCAACCATTTTTAAATTGATTACAATTAAAAAAAAAAAAAATTTCTATAAAAATTACTTAACATTTAGAGTAATAATAAGTTAAGTATGAATTAATAATAATAATTATTAATTAGTCTAATTTAAAAATTTTTCATACGGTTTAATTTTTTTTTGGGGGGGGGGAGGGAGGGGGTAACGGTGGATAATTTTATTTCTTTTAAAATAAAAAAAAAATATTTTAATTACATTTCCTTGTATATAAATTCAACTTTTCAATTTTTTTTTTTTTTTTTTTTTTTTTTTTGATATGAAAATTATAATAATTCATAAACAAAAAAGAAAGAAAAACTTTTGTTGTTTCTCATAATTAAATCCAAAATAATTGTATTATTATTGATAATAATAATAATAATAATATAGTAACCTAAAAAAAAAAATAATAATAATTTTTTCTGTCCACAAAAGTTGGTTAGGTTTTTTTCCATTTTAGTTACTATTCAACCACCGAATAATAATAATAATAATAATAATAATAATAAACTCTTGCGAAAAAATTTCCAATAATTTTTTTTTTTTTATTATGATTCAGATACGTAAAATCTTTGTTTACTTTTTTTACGATAACGGAAGAAATTTCTAGAAAAAAGAAGAAAAAAAACAATAATTATTATTGTTGTTTCTAACCAATGAATTTAAAAATCGAAACGATATTTTT
Organism: Pediculus humanus corporis; assembly: GCF_000006295.1. Lineage (NCBI taxonomy): Eukaryota > Metazoa > Arthropoda > Insecta > Psocodea > Pediculidae > Pediculus > Pediculus humanus. Next base: position 144,037 of record NW_002987077.1, on the reverse strand, counting down.
ATTAATAAAAGGATTTCGATATCATTTAATTATTCGTATAGTTAAATAATAATAATAATAATAATCATTTCAATTGAATTTTAAACGAGAATGAAAAAAAATTTTATTTAGTTAAAAATTCTTTTGTTATTGCTTTCTATTTTTTTTTTATTTATTTTTTTCTTTTATTCTATTTTGGAGGCTTAAAAAAAAAAAAAAAAAAAAAACCTTGCGTAACTAAATAAATATGACATTTGAAGGCGTAACAACTTTATTAAAACTTTACATATAAAAAAATTAAAATGAAGGTAAATTTTATAATTTTCCTTTTAATTAATAATTAAGCCCGTTAATTTTTTTTTTTTTTGATTTTAACGACTTTTTATGTTATAACTTTGACATACTAAATTTGAAGGAAGAAATTAATTTTACTTTTCAAAAAAAAAAAAAAAAAAAAAAAATTAGATGGAAATATACGAGTAGTAAATGTATTATTTGATAAAATGTTTTTTTTTTTAATTAAAAACAAAACAACAATCACGTGACTTGGTATTGTCTTCTGCTTTTGTTTTTCGTATTCATTTGACATTTTCACTTTAAAATTAACTTTCCTTCGTGAACGTTTGACGTTTTCACCACAAAATACTTCTTCTTGCACAAAAAGAAATCCTTTCACGCAATTTTATAATTCACATTCGTTGTTGAAAGAAAGAGAGAGAGAGAGAGAGAGAGAAAGAGAGAGAGAGAGAGAGAGAAAGAAAGAAAATTAATGCGATTTACAAATACGATTACCGCCCCTAATCATTTCTTTATGTAAAATGCTAAAGGGACGATAAAGTATCGTCTGCTACGTGTTACGTAACGGAAAGTTTAAAAAAAAAAAACCATAAGGCTAAAATTAACCTTCAAATTTTTTAATTTCGAAAAACGTAATAGAACAAAATTATACGTGGATATATTTTTTTTTTAACTTTAAAAAAAACGTGCATATCTAATTTATTATTATTTTTTTTCCACCGTTCACGTTATTGAAAGTTAACGACTTAAACAAATGAAGACATTAATTAGAAAAAGAAAAAGAAAAATTGCGCGTTTTTTAATCTTTCGACAGATGTCACAGTTCAACAAGGCGGTGAATTTTTGTTTATGCAAATCTCGTAATTAACGAATTATGGCGGCGTCGTGAAATTACATTAGTGTTTGTTATTAATAATCTTTTAATTTTACTTTTATTATTAAATACGAACAGGTAATATTATTATAATTATATTATCATCATCATCATCATCATCATCATCATCATCATCATCATCATCATCATTATTTAATAAAAAAATGTTTTCTTATTTTTTCTTTTCTTTATTGTTGTGATTATTCAAAAGATTAACCGTTTTTGTAATGTGACGATGGAAAAAAAAAAAAAAAATTTACAAAATGTTTTTTTTTTTTACTTTTTTATTGAAATTAAACATGCGTAATTTTCTATCGTGTTAAAAAAAGAAAACCAGACGGAAGTTATTTAATATTATTTAAATAAAAAAAACACAAACCTATAGAAGCAAACTAAATAAATTTATTATTTTCATAGAAATATGGCGGTGGAATGAATTAATAAGTGAAATTTTGAATAAATAATGACCGTTAAAAAAGAATTAAATTAACAACCGATTCGAATGTTTTTATAAAAGAAAACGAATTTTTTTTTTTTTTGTTACGTTGTGAAAATTTAAATTTAAATGTTGACAAATTCGTAGAAAAAAAACGTATATTTTATTATGCAATAATGAATATATATATATAAATATAATTGATAAATTTTTTTTTTTTTTATTCGGCGGTTTTTTAGGTTTCCAATATGAAAAAATTTAGATCAGCCTTAAAGGCAAATTTTTAAAAAAAAAAAAAACCAAATTCGGTCATCATTAAATAATTTTAATCCTTTAAAACTTTATAGAAATATAAACAAAAAAAAAATATTTTTTATTTATATTATTATCATTATTAATAAAATTTTTTTTAGTTAATGCCTACTTAAATGTCACTTTTTTTTCATTTTTTTTTTTTTTTGTTTTGTTTTCAAACGTGGAAAAGTAATTCGAAATGATGACTATGCTCTGACACGGTTTTATGGAATTCATAACACACAAAAAAAAAAAAATTTTTTTGTAATTTTTTAATAACCGCCATTACTTTCCTCCATAGTGGAAATTTTTGCTAAAAAAATTTGACGTTTTCGTTTACCTTATTTCCGAAAGATAATTAATTATTTGAATTCAGGTACGGTGGGTATGTTACCCCCTCAAGGTTGATCATTACTCAGCTTTCTAACTTTTTCAAAGGCGATACAAATCATTTTTAAATTACTAATATTGAGTGAGTGAGTGTGTGTTATTATTATTATTATTAAAACTACCGGATCTTATGCATTAATAATTTTTTTTTATTTTTAAATAATAATAATAATAATAAATAACGTTTTCCTTACGTCAATGTTGGGTCATTTCATTCACTATTTTTTATTATCAGGATTGGAAAAATTTCTAATTTTTTTTTTTTTTTTTTTTTTTACGATTGTTAATCTTAATGGTAAATCAAAAAAAAAATGGCGTTACAAAAAAAAAAAAAAATTTAATTATTGATAGTTTTCCGATTGGGAGCATGACCGAAACTCATATTTTTTAAAAGTGTAAAAGAATTTTACTTTCTAATAATTAAAAAAAAAAAAAAATGCAAACTTATTTTTCCTTTTTATAAGTAATTTAAAACCCCTTTCATTATTAATTTTTTAACTCTCATCATCATCATCATCATTATCATCATCATTAACATTATCATCATCATCATTAACATTATCATCGAATCAATAATTTTTTTTTTTTTTTAAGTGGTGAAACACATTTTTTTTTTTTTTTGTTTAATTAACTCTTGCATACCTGACTAACCGACATGACGAATTAAATTTTTTTAAATGATGATGATAATAATAATAGTTTTCCCTTTTTTTTTATTGGGGGGAGGGGAGAAGGGGGGTTTCTATTTTAAAAATGTTATAAAATATTTAATTAAATCGACTTACCAATGAGACAAATATATTCATTTTAAATTCCTCTCCCGTGTGTGTGTTTGTGTGTGTATGGATAACGTTTCGCACTAAAGAACAATTCAAAATGGATCCCCACTTCTTATTTCATTTTATTTTATAATATTCTCCCACTCGTTTATATTTTTTCTTTTTCCTTTCCACCACAATAATAATAATAATAATAATACGGATTTATTATAAATACCTGAATTTTGATAACATCGAATTTGCCATCATCGCGTTATGTCATTAATAAATTAATAATTGTTGCGTGCATTTCCGTTTCCTCCGACGCGATATTTTCATATAAAATTTGCCATACGTAAAAAAAAAATTATTGTTTTATTATCATCATCATCATCATCATCACTTTCGATATATCGTTATTAAACACTATTAATTTTTTTTTCATTCTAATGAAAATATTATGTATGATTCTTTTTTATGGCGACGACCATGTTTTTGTAATAAAAAAATTTTTTCATGCATTTTTTTTACATATTAATGGAAAGTTAAAAATGTCTCCTTTATCGATAATCCATTAAATTTTCATTTTATTTATTTTTTTTTTTAATATACATAAGACAACAAACAATAAGTTTTAATAAATGATGTAAATTTTAATTAATTATTTATTTTTTTTTTTTTTTTTTTACAGGTTGAAGAATCAAAAATTTGGTTTGTTAACCGAATAATTAACGAATGAAATCTTTAATGGCGGCGTGTGAGATCACCGGAAATGGTAAGTTTTTTTTTTTTTTAAATATTTTTTATATTATTTTTATCGATATTATTATTACAAAAACGTTAACGACTCATATATATATATATATATATATATATATTCGATAAAAGTAATATAATTTTCGTTTTATAACTATTTTTTTTTTTAAAAAAACTGTTGCAAAAACAATTATTATTCTTAATTCGAATAAATTAATATTTATTATTTCTCAATCAAATAATAAATAAATTGTCTTCTGCTACGTTATCGTTCTTACGATTTCTTTTTTTTTTTTTTTAAATTTTATTTGTGATTTAAAATCAAAACAGGTTATTAGAATTAGATTAAATGTATGACACAATCGAAACAAACAAACAAAAATAATAATAATAATAATAATAATAATAATTCGGTTTTTTTTTTTTTTTATTTATTTTATTAAATTTTTTAGTCACGGATATTTTTTTTTATTTAAATTTTTATAAAATTTGTGCCAATAAGTTAATAAATAAATAAATAAATAAATAATAAAAAAGAAATTAAAATAAATAAATTATCGATGGCGTTTTCGACGGTTATTTAAAAGAAGAAGAAGAAACTTTTTTTTCGTCAAATTCTAATTTAAAATAATAATAATAATAATAATTAATAATAATAATAATAATAATAATAATAGTAATAATAATAATAATTAATAATAATTAATAATTAATAATAATAATAATAATAATAATAATAATGGTAATAATAATAATAATAATAATCGGTACGATTTAACGTAATTTTTTATAACATCGTTACAAACAATTTTTATAAAATTTAAATTTATTAAAATTTTTTTTTGTTTTGTCGTGGAAATAGAAAAAACAACAACAACAACAACAAAAAGTATTTCCACGATTATTTTTTTTTTCAAAAAAAAAAAAAAAAACAAAAAGTAACGGATACTTTCGGATATTTTTCAAAAAATAATTTTTAAATAATGGAGGATTTTAAAAAAGATTTAAATAATTACTATTCTTTCGAGGACAAATCCCATAAAAAAAAACAAAAATTACAAACAAAATGGCGGACGATGATTTATTTTCAATAAACCAGGGTTAAATAAAAGAAAGAAAAAAAAATTTTTTTTTTATTTTTGTTTTCGTTGTTGTTGTTTGTTGTTTGTTGTTGTGATAGGTTATCATTTCCGTTATATACTTCCATATAAAGAAAAAAAAAAAAAATTTGTTACGCGTTTAAATAATAAAAAAAAAAAAGAATAAAAGGCTAGTGAGTGAGTGAGTGAGTGAGAGGATTTAGAAAATGAAAATAATAATAATAAATCATTTTGCCACCAAATGAGTTTTTCCCATTCAGTTTAAATTCAATTTAAATTTTTAAATTAATTAATTTTTATTTAGCCATGTTCCTAATTAAAATTTTTAATATTATTTTTTAACGTTCACTTACATAAAAAAATTTTTCTTTTTTTTTTTTTTTTGTTTGGAGTCTGAATGTTTGAATTCGAGTTCATAATAAAAACGTGTCTCGTCGTTTGTACGTTTGTTTTTGCGTCAACAAACAAAATATCGTAAAAATATATATATAGATATGGATTTTGAATTATTTATTTATTTTTGGCAAAAAAAAAAATTTTCTTGACAAATAAAATTTACAAATCGAAATAAATA
>NW_002987077.1:134501-137740 GCF_000006295.1 Pediculus humanus corporis | reverse complement strand
TATTACTTATTAAATCGTCATAAATGATTGGTATATCGCGATGTATCCTCGTTTGTTTAATTCATTCACATTTAATGTCTTATCGTCTTTAAATATTTTTTAAAATCACAAATCTTCTCCTTCTTCAATCGTATTGATTAATGGACGATTTGATGTTTCTTCTAAAAACAATACGGAAACGCCACCGACAATACCAAAAACGCCTAAAAGTGTCATCGGTAGTCTAAAATCAATGGATGCCTAAAATTTTTCAAAAAAAAAATAATAATAATAATAATTTGATTGAGAATTTGAATAATTTATGCAACGGTTTTTTTTTTTTTTTGTTTTAACGTATTTGTTATGAAAGACTAACCAAATTCCATAAGTAAGGAACTAAAACCAATGCTAATCCAGCTGCTACATTTGATGATCCTACACCTAAATTACGAATCACGGTAGGAAATAATTCGGCGGTATAAACCGGTGCGATTGCATTACTTGACGCTATTGAAAATTTTCCAAACATTGCTAATGTTATTGTAACCGTTTCCCTATCTTCCCCTGCAAAAAAAAAAAAAAAATTATTCGAAACGACCTCTTTAATATCATACTTGTCGTTGTAGGAATACAAAATACAAAACTTACCGAAAAATAACGTCATGAGACAAGCAATACCACCTCCTAAGAATGTTAAACACAATGGCCACCTTCGTCCCATTTTTAATAAAATAATAATACTCAATGCTATTGATGGAATTTCAACGAGTCCTATTTTATAATATAAAAATTAATTTCTTTTTTCCTAAATTTTTTTTCTGTTTTTTTCAAATGTCATACTCACCTGATAAAATGGTATTAATGTATATATCACCACCTATGTGACTTAAATTCATTATGAGTCCAAAATAGACAAAATATACAGAAAACCAAATAACGTAAAGCAATAATGATTTTTTCCTTATGTTAGGATATCTAAACAAATCCAAAATTCCAACATTTTGATTTTTTTTCGTTTTGTCTTCTCCTGATGTCGTCTGAAAATGGGAAAAAAAATTTTAGTGTTGATTTATGGGATTGCTTCATGAGTATAAATTTTAAGAGGTTAATTATATATCCCCCCCCACCTGTTGAAGAAGTTTATCGATATTTTGTGTTAAATCCAATTTATTCATTTTGGCAGCTTCTTTTAATATTTCAACGTTTTCGTCGATTTTTTTCATTGTTAAAAGCCATCTGGGAGATTCTGGAAGAACCCTAAAATTGTTTATTTTACGGGATAACTCTGATTACGGTTCATTCATTCAAGATAATTCCATATTTTAGCAAGTTGTAACACTAACCACCAAAGTCCAAGTAATAAAATCCCTGGTAATGATATAGCCAATTGAATTTCTCTCCATCCATGAATGAAATAAGCAATGCCAGCAAATATTATATAACTAAGAGGAACTGGAAAAAGATAAGAAACTCCTGATATGGTTCTCCATTTACCACCCACTAATTCCATACCTAATGTAAATAAAAATGTTTATTAGACATTTTTTTTTTTAAATAACGAATCATACATGTTTTGATGAACGATTGCATCTTCTCAAAAATTATTATGAAAATGTATTGTAATTTACTCTTACATAAAACAAATCCAGAGAAAACAACACTGACGGAAATAAAACCCAAAAGAAATCGAAGTACTAGAAAAAATTCAATCCAGGGTATGAAAGCCATCAAAACGCCAACGATTATTTGCAAAAGCAAAGATGACATTAAAGTTTTTTTCCTTCCAAATCTTCAACAAAAACAAAAAAAAACCGTTTTTTTTTTCAGTCGAAACAAACTAAATATAAAATTATAGTTAGTTATTTTTCCGTTAGGTTTCGCTACCTGTCAGATATTATACCAGAAACCAGTCCGCCGATGGCAACGCCCGCCAAAAATACCATTTCCGCCGTTTCTTTGAGCGTTTTCCTTTCGCAAACCAAATTCCACTAAAGAAAAAAAAATAAAAAAAAAAATATTTGTTAATAATTTATTTGTTGTTGTGTGTTTACAAATAGGTAGAATTTAAAAAAGTGTTGAAGTGAAAAATAAAAGTGAAAAATAAATTAAATCATCGAATACCTGGCTGACCAATGATACGGAATTTTGTATTTCATTATATATCCATTTCTCACAATGTCGAACGCCGACATTTTGATGTTGGAAATTGGAATTTATTAATTCATCGTAAGTAAAATTTAAATAATTTACATCCCATATTAAACATGGATTATAATCGTATTTTGAATGCTACAATTACAAAACGTAATAACAATTATTAGATTATGACCGTACGATGATTAAATAATATAATTTACCTTTTGTAATTATCTTTATTAAGCCCCGCCATTTTTTTTTTTTTACATTTGATGTAACATTTGTAATAATGCTGCAATGGGATTTTATCTCAAATAGTAGTGAGTTAAGAGTTACAATCTAACATTTTCTTACCATATTGTCTACAACAGCCTTGTGTTACAAACAAACAACATGTTTAATTGTAATTAATATGTAATAATTTAAATGTAATTTATTGTGTACATTTATTACTGTGCAAAATATATACAAATACTCATGTCAATCAAATATATAAAAAATTACAGGACTTAATTGAGAGAAGGTAACTGGTTAAGGTTGAGAAAAGTAACTGTTAAGCCTACATTTTACAAATTACAATTAAATTCTTTTCAAATTATGATTTATGATTATGATATGGCTTTTAATTGTAAAGATCATGTTGTAAGTCATAAGAGTCTGAAAAATATTATTATTATTAATATTAAAGTTAATAAAAAAGATGGATTCTTACTGACGTGATTAAGGGATGGCGTGTGACTGATATTTCTCCATTCATCCAAGGATAACCATTGTAATTCTTTGGGGGGTGCACACCAAAATTCCACATCAGGTGCTTGAAATGTCATTGCATATATGTGCCAAGTGCAAGGGAGATTAAAGAGAGCCAAAAAAAATGTTAGGTGCAATTGCCATTTTCCAAAATCTCCTATTATTTTTGATATAACATCTTGATTGTCATAATTTTGTTGTTTTGTTGTTTCCTCAATGGAAACAACATCCCTTCCAATGTTTGTCGACATTCTGCAATAAAAAAAAAGGAAAAAAATTTTAATTAGTGTAGTAATAATAATAATGATAAAAAAAAAAAAAGGAATTATTAATTTAATCCCATGACCTTTGATGAATTTTTTTTAACCACGTTT
>NW_002987077.1:130552-134339 GCF_000006295.1 Pediculus humanus corporis | reverse complement strand
TGATATTATCATTCAAATTAACAATTCTTACCTTTTGTTCAATGATTCAAATAATTAATAATAAACCTACAGACATAATTTCCCCCTTGCCCCCCCCCGATAATGTTATTATCTATCGGTTTGTTTATTTATTTTATTTTTTTACATAATAATAATAACTAAATAAATAGACATGACGTTTTGACATTCGAACAGATTGTGACAAATAATTAATTTGATTATGATATCAAACTAAAATAATATTTTTTTTTTTTTATTTTAATCGCTTTTATTTATTTAAATAAACAGATAAAGAAAAGAAAAATTTGCGCGGGAAAATATTTGTAATTGTATCGCATTTAAAAAAAAAATAATAATAATAATAATAAATTTTTTTTTTTAGACTGTACGGTGTTACGGTTCAATAATTAAATATCGGTTTTGTACGAATTGCCTTTTACCATGCGTTATCATTATTATTAATTCGTTCGTCGTCATTATTATTATTATTAAGTAAATTGTTTCGGTGTAACAATAGGTGAAAGGAACTTGAAATAATATTATATCATTTGCAGACACGAATTCATTCCTATAAAAAAAAAAATTTTTTTTTACAATTACGACAGATGCTACCTCCTTGGTAACGCCCGTACGTGTCTTATAGTTATTACTTTATTTTTTTATATATTAAAACAATCGTAATCAATTACGAAATTACGTGATTATTATTATTATTATTATTATTATTATTATTAATAATTACGGTACGTAATAGTTAATTAATTTAAATGATAATGCTAAATTTCTCTTTTATCAATTGTCTCTCGGGGTGAATAAACGTAACATGTCGGTGTTAATAATTTATATATATATAACAATCGATATCATCTCCTCTTACATTATCGATAATAAACATACGATTTATTATTATTATTATTATTATTATTATTATTATTATTATTATTAATTCCGAATTTAAATTTATTTATATCACTCTATGACGAGGTAATTAAAAAAAAAAATAATAATAACATTAAAACCGATTACCGTAAATTTTAACGTGGCACAATGATAACTAATAAAAAAAAACGTGGCACTATAAATGAAAACACGTGGGGGAGGGGAGGTAGGGGAAGAAGAAAACATAAAAACTTTACAATTAATTAAATTAAATGAGAAAAAAAAGAAAAAGAAAATTAATTTTTAATAATACACGTGTTATTAAACGTTAAAGTGTTGTAAACATTAAACATTCGGGGTGTGATAATAATGATAATAATAATAATGATAATGATACGAGATATGAGATTACGTTACACCTACGATTTAAAATTTTTTTTTTTTTTTTTTGCAAAATTAATAAATATAAATCAGGTTTCTGTTGTTATAACCTTGCGGTTTATAACGCCTAAAAGCAACGTTTATATATATAAATAAATAATTTTTCTCATGGATATTATAAAATTATTATTATTATTATTATTATTATTATTATTATTTTTTTTTTTTTTTTACGATATAATTTTTTTTTTTTATATATAGTAATTGAGGTAGGTAAGGAAGGTTATACAGTTCTTAGGGAGAGTTTAACTTTTAATTATATTTTTTAAAAAAATTTGTTTAATTTTAATTTATTATACCCGATAATAATAATAATAATAATAATAATAATAATTAAAGTTCGATCAAATTTAAATCAATTAAATTTTTTTTATACATTAAATATATGTTATTAACGTATTCGTATTTAATTGTCGCGATGCAACCAAAGGGAAAAAGATGTGCCAACGTTAGAAAAAAAAAATGTCGTGGACGCAACGACACTTCCAAATTTAAAAAAATTATATTTGCTTATATATATAAAACAAATAATTAAAAAAAAATTTGGGCCGTAATATTTAAATTTTGAATCGACCTCAATTTTATTTTTTTTTGCGCGCGCGCTTTTGACCCGGACAAAGTTTAACGTGCGTGTTTTGTTAAACAAATAAACAAATTATTTACTATTGACACGTTCGTTTGTACTGTAAAATTATACATATATTTTAAATAATAATAACGCGTGGAAATAAATATATATATATAAAACTATTAGAAAAAAAAAAAAAAGAAAAAGAAAAGAAAATTGATTTCGTTAATGTGACCGTTGGCTATTTAAAAATTACCAACATGAAAAACACGTTCGTAAAAAAATTTGATTGAAATGGCAACAGGTTGAATATTAATTTTTTATATATTTACTATCTCGCGTGTGTGTGCGTGTGCGTGTGCGTGTATGCGTATAACATGTCAAAATGCGTTTTTTTTTTTTAAATTCAGGCTAAATTCTAAGGTACGAAATAAAAATTTCGCCTGGATTTATTTTTCCTTTGTGTTCTTATTCACGTAAATTATGCAAACTTTTTTTTTTTTTTTTTTTTTTACTCTAAATTCTTTTTTTTTTTTACCCCCCGGATTATAAAAAAAAAATAATAATGAGTCGTTACTAAAAAAAAAAAAAAATTGTTCCGAATCGAAGCAATAAAAAAAATAATAAAAATATTTTTATAAATAATTTTTTTTTTTTTTTTTTTTTTTGAGGGATATTAAAAAGAAAAACGTAAAAAATTTTACCCCTGATTTTAATAGAAAAATTCATATAATTTTAAAATCGGAGGTACGTGTCCTTAACAGATTTAGGTTGAAAAAAAAAAAAACTTTTGCCCGAAAATATTTCCCCGAAAATGTTCCTGGATGTGTATATATACCCCGCGCGAATTTTATTTTGGAAGCAAAAAATTTCTCTCTCTTTCTTCCTCTCTCTCTCTCTCTCTCTCTCTCTCTCTCTCTCTCTTTATCCTTCTCTCTCTCTCTCTTTTTTTTTAATAATTAAAACAAAGCGTTAAACCCAAATTTCAGCAACTCATTTAATTACAATTTTTTTAATGATTTAAGTGAAAGTAAAAAAAAAAAAATTTCAGTTGTGCTCTTGTGGTGAAAGGAAAGTTTAAACAATTTTATTTGTTATTAAAAAAAAAAAAAAAAATTGCAAAAATGTTCTCGAAGTTTAATTTTCAAAGGATTAAAAGTAAACAAACAGACAGACAAAACAAACAAACAAACAAACAAACAAACAAACGTTGTTGCGATTCACTATTGAAAATAATATTATTTGATTGACATGTCGGGGCGGGGGGAGGAGGGGCAAATCCCACAAAATAATAATAATAATAAAAGATTAGTTTTTTTTTTTCATTTCACCCAACAACCCTTAAAACAAATCGACTCGCTTACAACAATAATAATAATAATAATAATAATTGTTATAAGAGTTACCAACGTTTATGTAATTGTATTTGCGTAATTATTATTATTATTATTACTATTATTACTATTTGACAGTTGGTAATACGATATTTTTAACGATCGATTCGTTTAAAAAAAAAAAAAAAAATTACAAAACTTTAATAATATTTATCTTATCGATAAAAAAAAAATAAAATTAAAAATAAATAAAATATTAACTGATTACAAAACTAATCATCGGGAATATAAAAAAAAAAAATTTTTTTATTATATATATGTAAATCGTTTTTTTTTTTAAACCGCTTTTTATTTTACCACTGTTAAAATTACCACTTAATAAATTACTAATAATAATAATAATAATAACTCTTTAATTTATTTTTTAACGAACAAAAATTTTTTTTGTATTTAATTTTAAACGTTTTTTTTTACAAATGGAAAAGAAAAAAAATTACTCGATTTATTTATTAAAAATTATTATTATTATTATTATTATTATTATTATTATTATTATTATTTATTA
>NW_002987077.1:128639-130379 GCF_000006295.1 Pediculus humanus corporis | reverse complement strand
TAAACAAATTAAATTTTTTTGTTATTTATTTTTTTTTAACGAAACGTAGTTATTATAATTTTGATTAATAATAATAATAATAATTACTCACGCAACAGGAAAGCGATTTATAAAAATTTATCTCGTAGAAATTATTTTATTCATGGAAGTTTAAATGTATGTGTTTGATATACACATTCGCGTACGATTTGTTTGAACTGAAATCATATAAAGAACTGAATTGAATGATCGGTTATCAAAAGACAAGGCAGAGTTTGTGCGGTACCCCGACGCGATTACAAATATTATATGTTTAGCTTATGACGATAAGGAATCGATTCGGGAAAATTTTTTTTTTTTCTCTCTTTTTCCCCCCTGTCATATATATATATTGTCATTTAAGATGCCTGATTTTTTTTTTTTTTTTTTGCAAATTGACTTTAACGTGCCTGATGACGTCATAGGTTTGGGTAAATACATTTTTTTTTTTTTTTATTGATTGGAAAGTATTTTTAATATTTAAATTTGTAAACACGAGTAGAAATGAAAAAAGAAATTTTCTTTTTTTATTTTCATTTTCCCTAAGGTTATAGTTATTTTCCATGGGCAAATTGGAAAGGGGGGAAAAAAAAAAGCTTTTTGAAGTTGTGTCTTATGTGTGTGTATATCAAACCTTCAAATGTAAACATTTCAGGTCTTAAGGGCAAATATCCTAATTTAGTTTAAGGTATGTAAAAAAAAAAAAAAAAAAAAAAACCTTCCTTGAACTCTTTTTCTCTCTCTCTCTCTCGAGTACGTTTGAATTAATCGAAAAAATTACGTAGGTTGTATATTTGTCACATAAACGTATTAATTTTTCCCCCCTCCCCCCCGTGTACGGGATGTGTGTGTGTGCACGTGTGCACGTGTGCACGTGCGTGTGCTAAATCTTTTCTAGTAAAAAAAAAATTTTTTTAAATATTTAATTAATTCCTAAAGAAGAGATACGTGAGAAAATTATTTACGTCAAACATTCAAAAATGAATTCATTCATTCATTCACTCTCTCAATCATTCTTTTATTCGTCCCATAACCAAATATTATTATTATTATTATTATTATTATTATTATTTTCTTTGAATTTAACCTAAAACAATCAATTAGTATATATATTGCTTTAAAACAAATTTCGTTTGAAATTATGAAATGATTTGGTGTTCACAATATATACCGCAATTAAAAAAATTTTTAATTTTTCAACGACACGATCTCCTCGTGTTTATGTTTTTGGATTTAAAAAACACAAACATAAACATAAACATAAATGCAAACGTAAACTTTGAAATTAAAAAAAAAATTATATTTTACAGTTATAAGTAGTGTGTATCAATTACGATATCCGCCATTTTAGTTTTAATTTTTATTTATTTACTTATCATACAACCTGTCATATTCATTATAGTTTGACAATAAAATTCAACCTTAAACTTATTCAAGGTTTTCATTTTGTTTTTGTTTATAATAAAACTTGATTTTAATTAATTTAAATTAAAAAAATCGATTCAATAAATAAAAATTGAACAACAACAACAACGACAAACGACAACGGAAATAATGTAGTAACGACAAACAACATTTTAATGTGTTAAATAATTTTTAATTTTTTTTTTTTTCTATTCTTGACCTTACCCAAAAAGAAATTTTTTTTTTTAAAGATGGCGGATGATTAAAAAAACAATTGGTTTGCACACGCACACGCACACGCACATGCACGCACACATG
>NW_002987077.1:53954-128619 GCF_000006295.1 Pediculus humanus corporis | reverse complement strand
TATTATATTTTATTATATTATATGCATGAGTTAAGTGGGGGGTGGCGGGGGAGGGGGAGGGAGGAAAATAAATTGCATTGACATTTTGTTTTATACTCTCATTAAGGAAATAAATTAAAAAAAAAAAAACGTTATTTTCTTTGCATACGAAAACGATGAGGAAAATTCTCGAACATCATCACTATTTATCGATGGTCGTATAAAAATAAATTTTTTTTTTTTTTTTTCAAAGGTTTTTTCCCTGTCGAAACTTATAAATTAAATATGTGTACGATATAAAATTTAAAAAAAAAAAATAAAAAAAATCTCATTATTTTTATATTTTTTTCACGTTTTTTATTATAATTATTATTATTTTAAAACAGTTTCCGGTTTTTATTTTTTTTTTTTTCATTAATAAATCAAGTACATAGTTCAAGGTGCCTTTAAATATTTGCTTATTTTATTATTATTAATAATAGTAATAATAATAATAATAAACAAGGAAATGTACTGGGTTGATTTTTATGTATTTATCGTGAGAATTTTTTTTTTGTGAATCAAAACATATTCATTAATTACTAAATTTATTATTATTTTATTTCATCCCGAATAAATAAAAATTAAAATGCCCGTCGTCTGCTAATTAGCAAACGACGACAACAACGACTGTTTTTAAAAAATTAATTTTATGTATCACGAATAATTTATGCATTTTTGCAATAGGAAAATTTAATTTGAAAATAATAATAATTTTTTTTATCATGTACGAAAAATAAATAATTAAAAAAAAAAAATCGATATGTCCAAGGTCATCAACTTGCCATTGTCCTATAATAGGGCCAAGGCGTAATTTGGATGTACGATATATATATATATGTAAGATTTTACATCTGACCGGAAGAAAGGACGTTAATAACATAATCATGCCAATTCGATTATGGTATATAGTGACAGGGAGATTAATAATGGGGATACTTTGGGGGGGGGAGGGGAAAAAATTTATTTTTTTTTCCTTATTTTCTCTTTTCTCGTTGTCTTTTTCTTTTTCATTTATACATTCCCTCCAATTTCTCTCTCTCTCTCTCTTTGTATCAGTTAATTACAATCGTTAAAATCTCTAATTCAATTTACCAAAAACAAAATAAAAATCTCTATAATTCATTTTCTTTTTTTTTTTAAATTAAGCACGCGTCACGTGACTTTGTTTACATTTTCAAATTCTCATTAGAATAATTCAACCTCTCGTTTTTTACCGTTGCCAATTTTCCTCCCTATTTCACCTCTTCTCTCCTTCCCCGACACCCTTTCTTTTGCCTCCGCCCCTTTTTTTGTTTCGTGATTGAAATTCGATAAATGATTCTTTCGACACGTTAAAACAGAAAAAAATAATTTGGCAACACGGTATGATAATTTTACGCAATGTCAATTTTCAAATTATTGTTATTATTATTATTATTATTATTATTACATTTTATTTCGTGCAATTGTTGTACCGGTATTTTTCTTTTAACGAATTCGAACGTATATCATTTTAATATTTCGCAATCGTTTTTTTTTTTTTTTTTTTAAATTTATGTTTGCGAATTCAATGATTAGATTAACTACTACTCCCGAAATTTATTCTATCCGTATATTTATTTAAATAATTGTTAAGAATTTTATTACCCGAAGGTAATAAAATTTCGTGACCACTAATTTTTTTTTTTAAATTCAATTTTTATTTTATATTGAATTGAGAATTATCATCGGTCGTATTAAAACAAAAAATTAACGGTTTTGATTTTTCGCTCGAAAGGGGGAAGGGGGGGGGAAAAACGGTTTTCAGGTTTTTTATTGTATAGCGGCACGCATGAAAGTAAATTAATAAACCGGTAAAAAAAAATAAATATAAAAAAACTTACCGTGGGAGTTTTTTCTTATTATCGAAAGTTGTCGCTTACAACGAAGAATAATTAATTTATTAAAAAAAAAAAAAAACTCGTCTGCAAAATTATTTCAATGATAAATACATAAATTCCTAACGTCTTTTGTCGAACATTCTAACCGTTTTTTTGTTGCCGTTCGAACTGAAACGAATCTGTTTGAAATTTCACCTTAGATAATCGGTTAATCAAAACAATGACTGAATAAAAAAAAAAAAAAAAAAAAACAAATTTTTTTAATGACTTTATTCAAAATATTATAAAAAAACAAAAATATTAAATGAGTGATAATTAATAATAATAATAATAATAATAATAATAATAATAATTTATTTTTTACAAAGGTAAAGTTCACTTTAGAAAAAAAAGAAAGTTAATGAAAGAGTAATAAAAAAATGGGGATTGGAAAAGTTAAAAATATTTTTAATTATTAAAATAGTAATAAAACTAAATCGTTTTTATTATTATTATTATTTTTTATTATTATTATCTATAAAAAAAAAAAAATTTCAAAAGGAAAAAAAAAGAACAACTCAAAAACTTACGTAGTAGTCATTTCGTAAGTTGCATCCTTTTTGATTGCGAACGAAAAAAAAAAGATAAAAACGGTTTTTTTTATAAAAAAAGAACAAAATTCCACGAATATCCCGGTGTTCGGTTCAAAATCTAACTGTTAATCGGATTGTTTTGTTTTTTAATCATTCGACTAATAAAAAATGAATGTCAAAAACGAAAAAAAGAAAAAAAAAATGTGAAAGTGATAAGAAATAAAAAAAAAAAGATGCAACAAGGAGAATATCTCCATAAATCAAACATGGCGGAAGTGTCGGTGAAACCGTTCAAGTTCGTCCAATGGCGACACGGGGCAATCGTATGAAAGAGAAATTATTTTCACTTTCTTGTAACGCTCGTTCTTACCTTATTTATTTAATTTTTCTTTTCTTCTTTCTTTCTTTTTTTTTCGTCGTAATAAAGTTAATCGTGATTCGTATTACTACTTTGTTTCATTATATTTTTTTTTTTTCTAAACGTCTACCGTGCGGTTTTTTTTTAAATTAAAAAATTCACTTCGATTTTTTTTTTTTTAATTCGATACAGAATCGTATCATCGATCGATCGATATATCGCGAATCGTTTTCGAAAAAAAAACCGTTAAAAAAATTTTTAATTTTGTGTCTTTTATAATAACAATCGATTTGAAAAAGGTAAGAAATTATTATTATTATTTTTTTTTTTATTAAAGCTCTCCGATTTGCATTTTTTTTTCTTCTGGTTCCACGTCAAAAAAAAAAAAAAAATAGAAAGTTTTAGTGAGACAAAGCTATCGATCGATTTATATAAATAAAATTTTATTTATTTATTTATTTATTTCCCCGACAATAATAATAATAATAATAATCGAATTCATTAATTAAAAAAAAAAAAAAAATCACGTTTTATCATTCGGGATCATCATCATCATCATCGCGTTTGTTGTCAGTCATTAGTAATAAGAACAAACAAACAAACAAACAAACAAACAAAAATTTCGCAACGTTTTTCTAAAGGATAAAAAAAAAGGTCAAAATAAAAGTTTTTTTAATGAGACCGCCGATAAACGTTTGAAATTTTTTTTTTATAGTTAAACAACCGATTATTATTATTATCATTATTATTAAGGATTCTCGTGTGTGTGTGTGTGTGCCTGCGTACCTGAGAAAGTGATTGATTGGAAATTTCAAGTGTCAAGGGCAAAACCTTATAAAAAAATTTACTTTTGTAACAACGACAACTTTTACATTTGTTTTATCCACCTCCAGGTTTATTAATTTTGGTTTTAAACTTTACAGAAATGCAGTAAAATATTTATAAAAAAAAAAAAAAACTAATAATAATAATAATAATAATAATAATAATAATAATAATAATAAAATGAAAAAAGAAGATTCGAACGTGGTATCACATCTCGTTGGTGATTTTGGAAAATGGCAGGCAACGATAAGTTTTCTTCTATCGCTTTTAAAACTTCCCATCGGTTGGTTTCAATTGAGTATCGTTTTTCTCGCACCTGTTACAAATTTTTGGTGCGCAGTACCGAAGGAAGGAAATTCATGGTTCGCGGATATGTCTCCGACGGAAAGAATAAATTATACGATGAATAATTGTGACGTTGAATGTTCCGAATATGCTTTCAACACGACAGTTTTTAAAAGCACGATCATATCAGAGGTGAATAAATTTCCCCCCCCCTTACCCCACCCACCTCCCCCTCCCGAAAAGTTTTCCAGAAGGGTAATAACCGTTACATTTTTTGTTTTTCCAGTGGTTATTGATATGCGACAGAGAACAATTATCAAATGTTGTTCAAATGACTTTTATGTTGGGTGTTTTAATTGGAAATGTTATTTTTGGTATAACATCCGATAGGTAGGTTGTTTTTATCATCATCATTATCATCATCACAAATCCCAACTTTTATTTTAACAATCGACCGACAAATTATTTTCAGGTACGGTAGAAAAATTCCATTAATGATAGCAATAGCTGTGCAAAGCGCAACGAGTTTACTAACGGCATTCGTACCTTGGTTTTTAGGATTTTTATTATTAAGATTCCTTCTAGCAATATCAACCGGAGGAATAATGGTTACTAGTTTTGTATTGTGTAAGTTTATATTAATATCTAATAAAATAAAAGGAAAACAAATGATTCAAAAATTTCCCCCCCCCCTCCCCCGTAGGTATAGAAATGGTCGGTGGAAAATGGAGGACATCAATACCAATATTATATCAAATACCATTCGGTTTAGCAAATTCCATAATGGCGATAATGGCATATTTTTTAAGAGACTGGAGAAATTTAACTTTTACCATGTCGCTCATATCATTGAGTTTCATGTCCTACTGGTGGTAAGAATTTTGGTATAAACATGCGACGAAGAAATGGTTGTTCGATAGTAATGGAAGATGGTTTTCAGGTTGATACCCGAATCACCAAGATGGTTATTGGCAATGGGAGAAAATGAAAAAGCAGCCGACATACTCAACAAAGCGGGAAAAGTTAACGGTTTGAAGTCGAAGGATTTCTACACGGTATTAACATCTTTTAAAGGTTCTTCGGGAGTGAAAGAAGGAGAAGAACCTTCAACGAAATCTCCACCTTTTTTTAAATTATTTCAAACGAAAAGGTTGAGGAGGACGACGTTGTCGTTATTTTTCAATTGGTTCGTCGCAGGTTTGAGCGTTTTCGGTTTTTCACAATACATAAGTTTTATTGGTAAAAACGATGACGTTTTCGTACATTTCACAATCGGTGGTTTGGTAACCATACCTGGAACTCTTTTATGTATATTTTTCGTTAATAAATTCGGGAGAAAGAAAACAATCATTTCATCTTGCGTTATTTACGGATTTAGTTGCATGATGGTTGCGACCGTTCCCTCGGGAGCTTATTCCCACGATTGGCCTAAAATATTTTTTGCGGGCATATCATTGACGGCCATGTCAATAGCTTTTCCAGCACTTTATTTATACGCTGGAGAATTATTACCAACGGTTGCTAGAAATGGAGGATTGGGTGTGTCATCCATGTTTGCAAGAATCGGATCAATGGTTGCACCTTTTGTACTTTCCACGGTACCTCCACGTAACACTTTTTTGTTTTATTCGTTGCTAAATTTTTTTAATAAATATTTATTTTGATTATTTGTCTCCCCTTACAGAGAAATTGGAACGAACACGCGCCATTAATTATTTTAGGTAGTTTGCCTTTCATCGCCGTTTTTTTATTAATTTCCCTACCGGAAACTAAAAATCAAACTTTACCGGATACAATTGAAGATGGTGAAAATTTTGGAAAGTAAGTTAATCATCTCTAAATTTTTAAATTTAAATTTAAATTTTAGTATCAAACGTGTTTATTTACTACTTATAGGAAAATTAAAAATGGCGACGACGTTGAAAATTCAAATGGAAAATTTTAAAACTATTATTTATTTATATTGAGTTAATCGTTAAGGAGGAAAAAGAAAATAGGGACTAAAAATTTCGTCTGCTACTAAGAAGTCACAATTTTTTCACAAAAAAAAAAGAAAATTTCATAAATTATTGTTTTTTATTTTTATATAAAAATAAAATATTATTGTTATTAAATAAAATGTCGAGTAAAAAGTCTTTCATTTGTTTATTTATTTTGTTTAATTCTACTTTTTGAATAGAAAATTATTTGGGGGTCTAAACACCTGAAAATATGATTTCGATGATAATAATAATAGGGTTTCGATAACCTGTAGGTAGTAGGTGAGGTGAAAAAAAAAACCATAGACGCAAGAAGTTTAAATCCTGAATCGTAACCTACTTATACCTTCCAGTAAATAATTAATTATTCAATATGAATCAGGTATTTTTTCCAGACGGAGGAAAAGCCCAAAGTTTTTGTCGATTGTGTAACGACTTTTTTGTCAACTTTTTTTTTTTTTTCAATTGGTGCTTCATAAAAAAATCCGAATTCGAAATTGCTAATTTGTTTGTCGCCTTCATTTCTATTGACACGAGATACATATTCGTGAAATGAATGCATAAATCGATGACGTGTGAACAATAAAATAATTTTAAATATATATATATATAGATATAAATCGTAGGCATAAAAAAAAAAATAACGCACGATTCAATTTAATCTTATTATTTATTCCACGATCGGGTAATCGATTTGAAAATGAAAATGAAAACCAACCATCCACACATAAACGAATTAAAAAGGGAAAGCGTTTGTTTTTTTTTTCTTTTCTTTTGTTTTTATATTAAAATTTCATATAAAACAAGATATAAAACTGGTATATTTAGTTTACGACGAGTCAAAATCAAAGAAATCGCATTAAATTAAAAAAAAAAAAAGAAATTAAATGTAATTTTCTCAATCATCCGTAAATAAAAAAAAGTAAACAAAAAAATAATAACGATCACCGCCTTCTTTGAATTTAAAACTTTATTGAAATTTTTCAAACCCTGATTTAATTAATCAGTTACAAAGATCAGTTCTTAGAATTGATTCGTTCGAAATTCGTTATTTTTATTTTAAAATAAATATAATAAATTTCATGTAGAAAAAGAAGAATTTTAATAAGTGTTGTTTTTTAATTTGTTTGATATTTGATTGTAGTTAATTTAAAATAATTAAAAGATAAGATAATT
This sequence comes from Pediculus humanus corporis, assembly GCF_000006295.1. Taxonomy (NCBI): domain Eukaryota; kingdom Metazoa; phylum Arthropoda; class Insecta; order Psocodea; family Pediculidae; genus Pediculus; species Pediculus humanus. Next base: position 121,544 of record NW_002987077.1, on the reverse strand, counting down.
AATTTACTTTTCCAAGAAATAAATACATTTAATTGTTTGCATTAAAAAAAAAATGTCTAATAAGCATTTGATTAATTCTGTAAATGATTGCGTTCGGGAAAGCATGTACGGTTTTGCCAAATTAAATAAAAATATATCCGTAGATTTTGATAATAATATTGTTTTAAACATGGTAAGCTTAAATTTCAATAAAAAAAAAACTTAAAATAACAATTAAATGAAATATTTTACCCCTCCTTTCCCCTCGTTTAGCGTCTATGCATTTTGGTTTCTAATTTTGCTTTCTAGAAAATTCTTTATATCTTATCTTAAATAAATTTTTTTTTTGTAATGCTTAGGTATTATTATCTAATAAAAAAAACATACGTCGTCAGTTTTTTTATTGTGATAAAATCATTTTATTATGTTTTAGAATGTAGAAAAAAATATGAATAAAATATGTTTAATATCAGGAGGTGGTTCAGGACATGAACCTTTTCCAGCAGGTTATTAAAAAATAATTTATGTAATTTATTATTTAAATTTGTATTCGATAATAAATTAAAATTGAATTGGTGTTTATTTTTTTTAGGTTACGTAGGTACGGGAATGTTAACGGCATCAATTTCTGGTTCAATTTTTGCTTCTCCGCCATCTTTAAATATTTTAAAAGCTATACGTTGGGCTTCGAAAAGATTCGATGAAATTTTATTGATTGTACCAAATTACACGGGAGACGTTTTAAATTTTGGTCTTGCTGTAGAAAATGCAAATTATTATGGTATTCCGGTAAGGGAAAAATGATTGGATTGATTGATTGATTGAAAACAAATTTTTTTACGCGCCATCTTGTTTATTGTTTATACAGGTAAAAAGTTTCGTCGTGGGAGAAGACGTTGCACAAGAAGTTTTCGGTGTTAAAAATAAAACAGGTAAAAGAGGAACTTGCGGTTTGATTTTTATAATTAAAATAGCAGGTTACATGATAGAGAAAGAATACGAAATGAATTCGATAATAAAACATTTAAATGAAATATTAAATTCAATGGCAACAATGGGATTATGTTTGTCATCTTGCAGCAAACCTGGAACCGGAATACTTTTTCACTTGGACGAAAACGAATTGGAATTAGGAGTGGGAGTTCATGGAGAAAAAGGCGTGAAAAGGTTAAAACGATTGACGGCAAAAGAAGGAGTTGAAGAAATATTAAAACGTTTAATCGATTATTTGAATTTGAAAGATGGAGACGAAGTCATCGTCATGATAAATAATTTGGGATCGGTTACACATCTTGAAATTTGGTTGTTGGTAGGAGAAGTGGAAAAACAACTCGAACGATTACGAATAAAAATCATTAAAATTTATTCGGGTTTTTTTTTCACGTCTTTAAACATGAACGGATTTCAAATATGTTTGTTGAAAATGGACGAAAAATATAAAAATTTATGTTTGGATGCATTAAATCATCCGACTAATGCTTCCGCTTGGTCTAACAACATAATAATCGATTCGAAAATTGTTGAAGATGTTGAGGATGTCGAAGAGTTGGAAGATGAAGACATAAATCGATTTGACGATTCGATTCGAGTTTTATCGAAGGAAACCGTTGAAATTTTAAAAGAATGTTTTATCGATATATCGAACGAATTAATCAAAGAAGAAAATTATTTAAATCAATTGGATGGTTATTGCGGTGATGGTGATTGTGGAAGCACATTTAAATCATTAGCATCTGGAATACTTGAAAAAATTATGAAAAACGAATTGAATTTTTCTAATCCGGAAAATTTATTCACGCAATTGTCTTTGATTGTACAAAAAAATGTCGGTGGAACAACGGGTGCACTTTACGGTTTATTTTTCAAAGGTATCAGTCAAGAATTAAAAGAACAACAAATGGAAGACTATGAGAATTTATCGATTGTAGTAGCTAAAGCCTGGAGAAGAGGAATCGAAACGATTAAAAGATACAGCACAGCGAGGATAGGAGATAAAACGATGGTAATCCCAACTCGTACCCAAACGGTCATGCTATACAGCATCTCATCATTGATGAGGACAAATTATTGGTAATAAATGAATAATTTTATATTTTAGCTTGATGGATTGGAAACTGCTTGCGAGAAATTTGAAAAAGAAGTAAAGAAACCATTTTGTAACATGATGAAAGCATTCGAAGGAGCCACTTTGGCATCGGAAAATGCATGCGAAAGAACAAAACAATTGAGTGCCACGTAAAATTGAAAAAAAAAAAAAAAACATTTAATTTTTAATTTTTTTGTTGTTGTTGGTATCATTGATTGTTTTTTATTTTGACAGTGCTGGAAGAGCAAGTTACATCGATCCATTAAAACAAAATACAATAGATCCAGGAACTTATGCTGTTAAAATCTGGATGATGGCTATATTAAACGTTTTAAAAAAAAAAATTTTCCCAACTGAATAATAATTAATTATATTTTAATGTGAAACACATAACAAGGTTTATGTTTTTTTTTTTTTACACACAGTATTATCAAGTAAGTTCATGTTCGTTGAATTTTTTAGGTTTTTTTTTTTTTAGTTACAATGAAAAATAATTTTTCTAATATTAAAATAATAATTCCTAGGATGATGCCAATGACGAATAAATAAATAACGGAACTTATGTCTGATATAGTGACACGTAACCAAGAAGATTTAATTTTTGGTATAGATGGAGGCCAATTATTTAAATATATTCTATGTATGATACCTTCATTTTTCATTCGAGTCAAACTGTAAAAAAGAAAAACAAATTATGATGGCGACAACGATTGATTGATTGATTGATTAATAAATAATTTTTTGTAAATAATAACTCACTGTATAGATATTAATTTTTTATAAGGGCTTCCCTTTTTAAAACCTATGCTCAAATATTCCGTTAAAAACGAACCGCGTAACGGTATTATATTATTTTTACAATATTTCGATACAAATTTCATCTCGTGAAGGATTTTAGGTAAATCGTAAATGAATAAATAAAATTCATCCCTGCATAATTTTTGTAAACATTCCCGTGACGACATATATCGATCCCGGATCAAATTTGATTTTTTTAATTTTTCTTCGAGTTTCGATTCTTTCCATTCGAACGATGTTAAATTTAAAAAATTCTAAAAATATGTCAACGAATTTTTTTATCGGATTATTATTTCATAATAATGACGTCACACACGTACCTCGATATTTAAATCGGATGGTAATGCAAAATCGTATCTCTTATCATTTATCAATTTATTCAATGCGTTCAGGTTCGAATCAGGTTTTGGTATTGTTAGTAGAGAAAATAAAGCGGCGGAAAAGGCGGATGTTAAAACCAAAGCCGTTAAATAAATTGATAAGAAAAAAAGACGACAGGAATAAGATTTTGGTGTTAAATCCGAACCTGAAAAAAAAAAAAAAAGCGAAATTGAATTTTTTTATAAATTGATTGCGGCGGTTATTATTATTATTATTATTATTGTACCTTGAGCACAAACGGCACGAAAAACGACCAATAGTGATTCGTAAAAAGTAAATGAAAAAAAATTTTCCCGAGTTTCGGACGTTTGAAATTTCCAAGCGAACCTGTATAAGACGGTTAAAATTAACGATGAGGAAAATAACCAAATGAGATTAACGATCCAGGTATCGATGCTAAAAGGTTTTAAATAACTATTCCATTCTAATCGACTTCCGTGCCTGTGTCCAAAAGCAAAAAACCTGTACGGAAGAAGAGGAAACTTAATTCGCGAATTAGAAAAAAATTTTCCGAATAATTTTCACTTACTCTGATTTGATTATCGGTTGACTAAAATCCATAAAATTAATATCATTATTATTATATGTAAATTTTCCCAATGCAAAATCGCAACCATTTTGTAAAAATGCATTTTTTACCACCATCGTTTTCTCTTCAAAATATTCTTCCGGAAAATGAGTTCTTGTAACAACAGCAACAGCAACAGCATTAAACAAAAAAAAATTTGTAAATAATAATAATAATAATAATAATAATAATATTAAATTATAAAACTTTGCGTGACGTTCACGTCATTAAATAAAGAGATTGAATTGGATTGGGAAAATTTTTTATTTGAATAAAAATTTATTATTCGTTTACCAAATAATTATCGAAGCCATTTTTTTTTTTTTTTTATTTGATATAATTAATAATAATAATAATAATAATAAAACTTACTTAAAATTTAATCTTTTTTCAAGTTCTTTCCATATTTCGTAAAAAAAACCTTTAAAATGATTCGTGCCATTTTTATGACGTATGATTTCGACAATCGGCGGATTCTATAATTTTATTTTATTTATTTATTAATTAATAATAAATCATTTCCGGTTTGTGATATAAACTTACGTTTCGAATGAGTGAATTAAAAATATGCCCTTTTAAATTATTTCTCCTTTCGTAAAAAGGTTTGTTGATTAAAACGAGACCGAAATTATCCGTCCAATTACCCAAATTAAAAATTTCAATTTTCGACGCCATTTTTATTTTATAGATTTCCGTTATTTTATAAAAATTTTCTTTTTTTTCAATCAATATAAATTCGCAATTGAATGGAATGTAAAAATTATTAAAATTTTCAAACCCATAATTTGATTTTATTAATATAATTAACCACGTGACTATGCATAAATTTTTATTTTCCGACTCATCGAATAACTGTAATAATAATAATAATAATAATAATAATAATCGTTAGGTAAAATTTATTTATTTATTTAATTAAATTAATTAATTAAATACCTTTTTTAATATATTTATATCATCATCATTATTTATTTTAATAACAATCATTGTTTTATAATAACCGTTAACACCGTTTAATAAATTTTTATTTAAATATTCATCGATTTGATTATAATTAAAATATGATTTCATTACGTCATCATTTGCTTCGTAATATTTATTTAAATAATAATAATAATTATCACTTTCGTTATTTTTATTTATTATTAAATAATTTATTCCATATTTTTTTGACAGAGATGATGTTATCCTTATTTCTCTATCAATAACACTCATTTCCGGTTTTACTAATGTTATTTTTAATATAAAAATTATTAATAATTTTAACATCATCATCATCATCATCATCTATATGATTTTATATAATCTATAAATAAAACATAATAATAATAATAATAATAAATGATTTCAATGTTTTTACACCGAACACTCATACAGAACTATTTACAAAAAAATATTCATCCCCCAAAATTTTTTTTACAAAAAAAATATTTTGGAAAGAATTTCCGTTTTTTTACCTGCGCACAAATGTCAAATAAAAACTTAATTAAAAAAAAAGGAAAAATTTAATAAAATTACAAACATTATTTGATTGTATGTAATAATTTATTATTATTATTATTATTATTATTAATTAAAAACATTTATAATTGTATTCACAGCACCTTAAAGTTTTTTTCATTATTATTATTATTATTACTTATTAATTTTTGGTTTTTTTGCTTTCTTTTTTGAATTAACTTAATTTAAATTATTTTTAAATATGCATTACCTTATTTTTATATATAATATATATATTTAACTACTATTTATAATATTTAAAAAAAAAAGAATTTTTTTTTTTTGTTTACTAATTACAATGTATAATAATGATTTAACAGATAATAAATTATGATATAATATATATATATATATATATAATAAATAATTAAAAGCACTGTAAGAAATTATGTCAGATTGAATCTTTCGACTTTTCTCATATCATATGCAAAAGTGTAGTAGTAGTAGTAGATGAAAACATATACAAATCGATCAATGTGTGTAATATATTCTTATCGTGCTGAATTTTATGATTTCTTATGGGTAACTAGAAAAAAAAATTTTGGTAAATAAATAAATAAAATACTTTTGAATATGAAGAATAATCAGATTCTTACATTATACAATTGTTATTATCATTAAGGATTAAACTTTTTTCTTTGATGCTTTTGCATTTTTCTCTTTCGATTTAGGTTTTTCACCACCGGAGAAGAAAGAAGTAATAACTTCTGACATTTCTGGCATGTCATATTTCATTGAATTGTTTAATAATTCCATATCCTGAAAAAATATAAAACATAACATTTAAGTTTTGAAAAATAAGTATGGTAAGTTTTATGTTATAAAAAAAAGTTCTTACCCTTCTGGCTTCTGGATCGTTCATGACTTTGGGTATTATCATAATTAATAATAAAGGTAAGACCATCATTAGGACCTGTAATTTAAAATAAATATCAATTTTAATGAGATGATAAAATAATAAATATTACAAAAAATAATTGTTTGAATTGTTACCATCGGGCTGAAAAGAAAGTCTGTAGCTCTCCACTGCTCTCGAACTTGGAAATATTTAAATCTTGCTAATGGTTTCATTTTAAGAGGATAAGGTAGTTGAATGACTTTTGATGTTTGAACAAAATTTACTTTTCTTGCTCTAAATTTTCCTTTAAAATTAATTTCAACTCTAACTGGTTCGAATGAGTAATCAGGATGAACTGCTTCAATTATATATGAACCAGAAGGAACATTACTAATTACAAAATTACCATCTGCCCTAGAATCAAAAATTAAGTATTTAAATAATAAAAAACTCTTATTTGTATTGTACGGGCGCTTAGTTTTCGATCATTATAACAATAAAAAAAATTTTTTTTTTTTTTTTGAATACCTGAGAAATCCTCTGTATTCACCCCCATTACCCATTATTCGTGTTTGTATTTGCCAATCTTCTACGAGGCCATTGCTTAAAATGGGATCCGGAGGATAAACTTTTCCTTCAATTGAATATAATTCTGTACTAGGTTGTAATGATTCGTCTGTTGATGCATTGTCAATCAAAAATATTAAATTAAATGCTATCAAAATCACTTTATTTTTCATTTTTAGGTAAATTTTTACTTTAAGTCGTGGTCCTAGAATAATTTATGCCTCCTATAAATATCATGACCCTGAAGGCAACCATTACTTAGTATGTAGTATTCTGAAAAAATATGAGAATCGTTAATGGAATTTTATAGTAAAATTGAAGTAAATGTTCCAAAAAAATTTATTTTGGCATGTTAGCTTTGCATTTGCCTGTTATATTGAAAAGTTTATTTTGTGTAAATGATCTAGGTGTATTTTATAATGACGGTAAGTCATTATCTTGTTTGACAGCTACCTCGAAATAAGTTGTTTTTTTTTTTTTTTAATTTCAAATTTTACTAATTTTATATGTAGTACTGGTACAATTATTCGTTCAAATATCAGTTATTATAATTTATTTTATTCACGGGCATAACTTTAACTTTAATTTTTATATTTCAGTTAAATTCAATTAAGTCCGATTAGCAAGTTAAAACATATATGTTACCCCTAATATTGAGGTTATAATAAAAAAAAAAAATTACGTTTGTTTTGACAACTATCAACATTGTTTAGGGTGATGACTCATTTAAGTATAGCGGTTAGGTATAGCATATTTTCAAAAATTAGGTATTTTCATTTTTTTTTAATTTTTAACGAATTTAAAAAAAATATATATATATATTTATGATCATTACTTTTTAATACTTAAAAAATTCAAGGACATGCCATTTCATTCAATGTGTATTTCAAAAGTAAAAGTTAAATCATTAAAATGTTTATAATAAAAATTTAACAAAACTTTCTTGAAGTTAATTTAATGCAATTATTTTTTATTTTAACAGTAAAATTTTACTATTTAACAATACAGTATGATTTTTATTTTAAAAGTTGGATTTTATTTTTTCATTACAGTAATTAGTCAAAAGATTTTTTAATGCAATGGCAGAAGAATGTAAAATACCTGTAATACATAGTAGAAGTGCTTCTCAAGCTTCTACAAATTCAACATTATCATCTAGATGTGATGGAGGAGGTGATGCTTCCCAAGTTCTAAACAATGTGCAAATTAGACGTACTTCAAAAATATATGGAACACCTGCTCGAAAAGCCAAAAGAATTCGTTTCTTTAGAAATGGTGACAGGTAAATTATTATACTTATTTACTTTGGTTAATGAATCTTTTCCTAAAAAAAACTTTAATTTTTATTTCTTTTGATTGTCTTTTTTTAAAGATTTTTCAAAGGGGTTGTTATGCCAGTTACTCCAGAGAGATATAGATCTTTTGATAGTTTACTCTCTGATGTCACCCACACACTGAAAGATCATGTAAATTTACCAAATGGTGTGAGAGCTTTATATACATTAGATGGAAATAAGGTGAGCTATTTAAAATAAGTTATTAAGGTAAACTAAAACATAGAAAGTAAATTCTGCAAATCACATTATACATGTATTTTTTATTTTTATATAAATTATTCTTTTTTAAAGATTTCCGATATTGATGACCTAGAAGATGGAAAATGTTATGTTTGTTCTGGACAAGGAGAAACTTTTAAACGTATCGAATATTTGAATTTGTCTTCTAGAAAAGTAAAACCGAGTAAAACATTTGGAGGTAAATTTTTTATTCTTATTTTTATAAGAGTTGAAATTTTATTTTGTGTGATACCTCCTAATTTATAAGTTTACTCTAATGTGATTCTGTGTACCTGATAACCACATCATTTATTTTATTTACAGTTATTACAGGTATACGCCTAGATGTAAATAGTAGTCCAAGAGTTCCCAAAACTCCTTCAGATTTTATAAGGCCAAAAGTTGTGACTTTAGTGCGTAGCGGAACGAGACCTAGAAAAATAATTCGTTTGCTATTAAATAAAAGAAATGCGAGATCTTTTGAACACGCATTATCCAGCATCACGGATGCTGTCAAATTAGATACCGGAGCCGTGCGTAAAGTTTACAATATGGCGGGAAATCAAATATACGCTCTACAACAATTTTTCGAATTTGAATCGGTTTTTTTTGTGTACGGTTCGGAAAGATTCAATCCGGATGATTTACACTTGGATTCTGAAGGTTTTAAATAATTGTAATTTTTGTTAAAAAAAAAAAAAAAAAGTATAATTTACCTTTTTCACCATTAAAAAAAAAAATAAATAATTTTTGTTTTTTTTTTTTTCTCCAGAACATAAAGCAATTCAAGCGCACAAAAAAGGATTTACGAATAGTAGGAGGTCAGGTTTAATGAACGAAGGAAACGGTAAAAAAAAAAAATTTTTTTTGACATGACATAAGCTAATAATAATAATATTGATTCGACATTATTTTATTATTAAAGCTTTAGGAAGCACTCGTAAAATATCAATGAAAAGAGCTTTAAATCAATCCAACGACCAAAGAGACGTAGAACCCATAGTACCATCTCAAATCGGATTAAAATATAAAATCGGTAAAATAATTGGCGATGGAAATTTTGCTGTCGTTCGACGATGCATCGATAGGCAAGTTAAAATCGATGTATGAGTTTATAAGAGGTTTGTTTCGAATTATAACAATTAATAATTTTCTAATTTGATTCGTGTAGATTGTACGGTAAAGAGTATGCCGTGAAAATAATTGACAAATCAAAATGGAAGGGAGAACATCAGATAATCGAAAACGAAGTTGAAATATTGAGAAAAGTTAATCATCCGAACATAATTCAACTTTTGGATGAATACGATGATGCCAACGAACTTTATTTGGTCATGGAATTAGAGGTGATGATCATTTAATTTTATTTATATTATAAACACTTTATTAATTTTTATTAAATTAAAAATTTTTTTTTTTTTTTTTTTTCCGGTGAAAGGAGGGTGACTTGTTCGATGTGATTGCGAGTTCGAAAAAATTTCCCGAAGACGAATCACGATTGATGATTAAACATTTGTCTTCCGCATTGGCATACCTTCACAATCGCCGAATAGTACACAGAGACATAAAACCGGAAAATTTGTTGGTACGATTAGACGAAAATAAAAAAGTTAGGTCGGTTAAATTGGGAGATTTCGGACTCGCACAAGTCGTTACGGAACCCTTGTATTCGGTATGCGGAACGCCGACTTACGTGGCACCAGAAATTTTATCCGAATCGGGATACGAATTAAAGGTCATTACAACAACAAAAAATTGGATTTTCAATTGCAATTTCAATTTACATTTTTATTTACAAATTTTAAATTTGCAATTTTAAGGTTGACGTTTGGGCTGCCGGAGTACTTCTTTACATTCTTTTATGCGGTTACGCACCGTTTAGAACGAGTTCAAACGATCAAGAGGATTTATTCGATAAGATATTAACGGGAGAATTTGAATTTAATTCCCCATATTGGGACGATATATCATCATCGTCAAAAAATCTCATATATAACATGTTGCAAAGGTTTCCGGAAGTTAGGTACTCGGCAGAAAACGTTTTAAATCATCCGTGGCTCTCGGTAGGTGTGTTTATAATAAAACTTTTTACCGGGTTTGATTATTTTAAATTTTTAAATTTTTTTTTTAGGCACACGAAACGGACGATTTAAACGATTGCATATTGGATACGAGAAAACAAACGAGTTCTAACATAAGTTTACCAACATCTAGGTACGCAGAAATCGACAGATCTCAATCTCTCAATTCAAATTGTGGCTCGTAAATCGGATTAGATTTCGGTAAATTAAAATGAGGGGGTGGGAAAAAAAAAAAAACACAAAAAAAAAAAAAAAAAAATTTGTTTAAAATATGATGATGATGATGATGAATAGAAGTAGAAATAATAAATAAATATATATATAATAACACTTACTATATTTAACAAAATGATGTAAAATTAATAATATGCTCAGTATTAAATTTTCCTAACAGCAAAAAAAGAATTTCAAAAGAAAAAATAATAATAATAATAATAATTAATTAATTAGGAAAAATAATATATATATTTTACTAAGTTTTTTTTTTTTTTTTTTTTTTTTTCCTTTTTTTTAAATAAATATTTGTTTACAATGAGATTTTTTAAATTTTTTTTTAAAATAAAATTTTTAATATGGTTTAGAAAGGATATGAGAATGCTAGTGCAGTAAATTAATTTTTTTCTTACATTTATAAAAATCGTGCTTTTTTTTTTAGGAATAATACATTTTTTAATAATATTTTAATAATAACATTTAACAAATTCAATTCAAATTGTACACAATGTAAAAAATTAAATGAAAATAATTGTATCGAGTTTTGTAGATAGATATCATTATTTTTTTATATAAAAAAAATTTTTTTTTTTTTTTACATAATTTTGTATTTTAGCCTTATACGGGGAAATTTCACATTGCGGATTGCGTGTCAAGTGCAATTTAGCAATAGATTTTGTTAAAATTTTTCTTAAAAAAATTAACTAATAAATAAGTAATGAAATTTATCAAAAAAAATAAATAATTATCTTTTTTTTATAAACTGTTTTGTTTTGAAATATAACAAAATCCTAAATTTACCGTTTTTAATAACGTTATATTAAAATAAAAATTAGTCTTTTAAATTTATAGGCTTACTATAAGGTTTAAGGTTTGGCAAGAATAATTTCTTAATAATAAAATATTTTAAAAGGAGGTTTTTCGAAGGAAAAAAGAAATTATTTTTGGATCAGTTACATTTTATTTGCCGCCATTTTAACTGAATTATTAGCAGACGACGCATAATTTTTTTTTTTATCCTACCAAAAATGGCGTCTCTCACACGATTTTCCAGAACAGCTAATTTGTTAAGTAGAAAAACTTTTGAATTCAATAATGTAATTCGTGGTTCTTTTGCAAGAAATTTTGTTTTACCACCTGAAAAACCAAGATCGGCTGCTGTAAGTTTTTTTATTGAATATTTTAAACCATTTTATATGAGTTTTTTTTTTTTTGTCTCCCATAAATTTTCACAAATTTTTTATTATGTTCAAAAATCATGTAAAATTTGAATATTTATAAACTTGAAATTTCCGATTCAATTTTAATTATCTTATTTTAAACCAAATTGGTTATTATAATTACTTGTATAACTAATAATGAGTAAATTTTTGTTATTTATAAAATGGTGTTTAAATGTAGCCAAGATAAATGATTATGTTTACTGTGATTTAAAATTTAATTCACCAACTTGTTTCCTCCTTTTTAACCTAATTGCAAATTTATAATAATAGAGTTAAACAAAACATACAGATATTTAATGTATAAATATTGTCTACTTATTTTCAGGCTACAGGTGCTAGATTTTTATGGATTTGTGCAATTGTGTACGGTCCAGCATTTTATATATGTTATCATATACCAGATTATCAAAATACTAGAAATCTAGAAGAATAGAAAAATGTTATGCCGAATGTAATTTGTTAAATTACATGTTTTCTTATAGTGATAATAATAATAATAATTTGTAGATATGATAATTTAAAATATAAGAAAAAAAAAAAAAAAACTTTCAAAACTTTTTGTCATTCTTTTATTTTCCCTAACAAATTCAATTATTGTGTAAAAACATTCGAGTAACCTCATTTTTGTCATGTGTTTTGTTGATAAATTTTAATTAATGGTATTTTTGCCTTTACAATTTATTATATTAATTTTTTATTGATTTAAATTTTAATTATTATTTTAAATTTAAAAAATTCGCGAATTTTTAGTAAAGTAAAAAGAACAAAACAAAAAAAAACAAAAAAACTAAACAAAAGAAAATCGAATTGATTGATGCCAATCGATTTTGAATTAAAAAGTTTAAAATGAATTTTGTAAAATTATTTAATAAAAAATTATTATTAAATCCTTTAGGGGTTGATGCTAAAAGGCAAACACATTTTTTAATCGCTTGTCGAGAAAAACCATTTACAACTATGGTAAATATTAATATTTATATAATTAAATAAATTATTATTATGGTAGTATAATTAAATAACATCACTAACAATATATTTATATATTTTAAATGCAGGATTACGTTTGTCAAATGACATTTTATTTGGTTTCTATATTTGCTTATCCAATATATGTACTATTCGAGTCAAGGGAATATATACAGAAAAAATGATAAAAAAAATATATATATATATAAAAGCATTTTAAAAGAACAACGTATAATGTCGTTAATAAACTAAATGTAATTGTTATTATTATATTAATTAAAATAAAATTCATCATTTAAAAAACATTATGAATGCATTGATATATTAAATATTTATAAGAAAAATAATTTCATGTATGAAAAATGGCAATTGAAGACAAAAAAGATTTTAAATAAAAAATGATTCGAATTAAACATTTTGAATAATTGAATTGATTTCGTGTTCTTTTATCCAAAGGTAAATAATTTTTTTATATAGTTTACGGCTTTCAATGACCGAAAGGGGATCGATTGGAGTAGTTGCACGCAAATCTAAATGATGGGCAGCTTCTGGTATGAGGACAACTTTTATTGTTTTAGAATTAACTTTTAAAACTCCACCACCTGCCCATGGATCCAATAAACCATTGCTATAAAATAATAGGGAAAAAGTTTTTATTATTACCCAAGGTATAAAGGTTTCACAATAATCATCATCATCATCATTATCATATACCTGAATATAATATTAGAAGCCGTTGATAAATCTTTTCCACCGTAAAGTTTTTCAATTAAATATGGTTTAGGTGTAACTTTCCATTTTTTTTCACATTCATGGGTAAATTTCAATAAATCCCATTCTTGCGGTTCGAACATGTCGGTGTTGCCATTTTGACACATCGGCATTACCATTTCCGTACAAGCCTAAAATAAATTATTTATGCGAATGTCTTAATCCTTTAACAATAAATAAAATAATAAATGGATTAATAACGTACCTGATAATCCCACAAGTCGGCTCCCAAAGATGGCGTACTATCGTCAAAATTTAAACATTTCGATGATCCCGTATAATTAAAATACACCGTAACGCTTTTATAAAGTAAATTTAATAAATCTTTACCCGTTGCCGTTGTATTTTGTAATTTTTTACAAAATTTTCGTATCGGATATCCCGGTAATGGCGTTAAAAAATTCGTTGGATAAGGATAATTAACCATTGCTAAATTATTGTAAACGTCGGATAACCAATTTTTAAGATCCCTCACGTCCGTTGAATTTTTTAACGGTCTACATAATTTCCATTCGTTCGTAATCCATTTTAATCCATCTTCTAAAATTATTTTAATCAAATTAAAAACTTTAATAATGTTTTTCATCTTTTTCTTTTATTAAATACAAACTAACCGTTCGATGTAATATTATTAATAATATTCCAAGATCTTCTTATGTTAAACGAACACGATTTATTTTCAATTTCAAAATCGGAAGTAACTATTCTTGAAAAAACATCGCAAGGTGTTAAACCGGTAAACTGCCATATTGGAGCAGAAGACGCAATCGCTCTAAGGGATTCAATTTTTACATATTTCAAACCGCTTGATACATTATTATATATTTATTAATAAATAAATTTTTTTTGTTACCCCGCCACCATGTGAGGATATTTCATTCTTATATAAGCTGCTAACATTCCTCCATAGGATCCCCCAAAAGCAATGACGGGATTTTTATATGATTTATTATCGTTCCACGTAAGGTGAGCTATTAAATCCACATAATCGGCCAAAGCTTGTTCGGATGTTAAATATCCTAAATATTTTGGATCCTTCGCACCCCCAAAAAAAAGAAAAAATTATTAACATAAGTCGGTGTGGGGGGAGGAGGGGGAGAAGGGAGGGGTGGTATATCTCACAGAAAATGTTTTGTTTCCATAAGGAAGAGATTTTCCATAATAACGATGTTCGGCAAATATTAAAAGAGCATTAAATTTCGGTGCTATTTCCCACATAAATCCCTAAAAAAAAATTTAAAAAAAAAAAAAAAAAGTATTTGTTGTCGTTGTAATTTTCCTCTGGAAAAACATAATAATAATAATAATGATAATAATAACTCACCGTATTTTGTGCAAAAACTTCAATGTCTCCTTCATTTCCGGTATAAAAAAAAATGGGACCCGTTTTATTATTCCAATAAGTATCATTTATTAAATATCGAATATTAAAAGTTTCATTTGTAACAAATGAAAAATGATCCACCTAAATAATAATAATAATAATAATTAATTAATTAATTAAAAGAGATTTTTTTAATTTTATTAAAACTTTATTTATTTAATTATAAATAAAAACCATAAAGTATTAATTAAAAACTTTTATTAAAAAGAAAAAAAGTTTTTTTATTTTAATAAAAAAAAAAAAAAAGGAAAAGAAAATTATTTATTTATTTATTTATTTATGGTTATACATAAAAAAGAAAAAAAATTTTTTTAATATTTTATTAGATAGAAAAAAGTTAATAAAAATTCAAATATATTCATATAAATAAGAAGAAGCAGAAGCAGAAGAAAAAAAAAAATTAATAAATTTATTTATGTGCGTCACACAACAGGCAGGTTTATTATATA
Source organism: Pediculus humanus corporis (assembly GCF_000006295.1). Taxonomy (NCBI): domain Eukaryota; kingdom Metazoa; phylum Arthropoda; class Insecta; order Psocodea; family Pediculidae; genus Pediculus; species Pediculus humanus. The sequence goes on along the minus strand of NW_002987077.1, from coordinate 106,184 downwards.
TTGATTTTATTTTTATTGCAAAATTTAAATAAATAATTTTTTTTTTAAATATTTATTATTATTATTGTTTTCGTTTGACACACACGACACGCGCACGCACACACACACACACAATAGGATTTTATCGTGAATAAATAAAATGATATTAAATTTACATAATTAATAAATAAATAAAAAACAATAAAATTACTATCAACTTACGGACACGGTAAATTTTTTTATTACGTATTCATATCCATTAACAATAGAATAATAATAATAATAATAATAATAATAAATAATAAAATCCTTTCGACATCATGTCAAATCGTAAAATATGTGTGAGTGAGAGAGAGAAAGAGAGAAACACACACAAATTTATTAAGAATTTAAAAAAAAAAAAAATCGACGATTTGTTGTTATAGTTCAAAGGTCAAACTTTGATTAATAATAATAATAATAAATATTTTAATATGTCATCATCGTAACGATTATCAATAATTTATTATTATTATTATTATGGGAGTAAAATTAAGTCTCTATTGAAAAGATGATTAAAATATTTAAGAAAAATTTTTTTTTATTAAATTTTTTCATTCAATCCTCTTCCTCTTTCTTCCCCTCTCTTCTTCTCCTCCTGGTCTCCTCTTTTGGTTAATGAAAAAGGAAAGGAAAAAAAAGGAAAAGAAAAGAAATGAAAGAAAGCCTGTTTAATTTTTTTTTTTTTTTTTATTGTAATTTTTTTTTCTATTTTGTCCCTGGTTTTTTATTTTTTAAACAAAATTTAAAATTTAATCATCATCACAAACCATTAAAGATTGTTATTATTATTATTATTATTATCAATATTATTAATTCACTAAAATTTAATTAAATATCTACATAATTAAAATATAGCTTAAGGATTTTTTTATTATTTATTAATATTAATAGAAAATTTAATAATGACTAAAATATAAGTTTATATATTATTATTATTATTATTATTATTATTATTTTAAATATATAAATATAATTTACCCGTTTGTTTTCATTCTTTGGTTAATAAGATTTTATTTATTTATTTATTTAAAACTAATTTTTTAATAAATACATATATATAAAGTTTTGAACACTTTATTTATTTATTTATTTAAACAAAAGAATTTAGTAAATTTAAAACATAATTATAAAATTATTTTAAATGGAAAAAAAAACATGATTGTTTTATTATTATTATTATTATTATTATTATTATTATTATTATTATTATTATTATTATTATTATTATTATTATTATTATTATTAGTTTTTGTCCGTTACATTTTCTGGAATTTTACTTTTTTAAAAAATTTTTTTTTTTGTAAATCCTTTGAGAATTTCAACGCACAGCATCATCATCATCATCATCACGACTTCCTCTTTTCTATAATTTTTTTTTCCAAATCTCTCTCTCTTTCTCTCTCTTCTTTACATCCCGGGATTTTATTAAAGTTTTATAATTGTTATCATCGTAACGAATAGGGGGAGGGGGAAAAAAGGAAAAAAAGGAAAAAAAGGAAAATTCATTAGTAACTCAATATAACAACATTTATTCATATATAGTCTTCATTAAAAAATTTTTCCTCCTTTTCTTTTACATTTCCCTTTTTCTTTTTCCTTTTTTTTAAAGATAATTTTTGTTAGTTGGTTAATTTATAAGTGAGCAATATCGAAAATTTTGGTTAAACATTAAAAGTACCTATTAAATAATAATAATAATAATAAAAGAAAAAAGAAAAGAAAAGTATACACTATCAGTATACGTTAATTAAAAATACTTATTTGTTTACTAATACAAGTATCATTATTATCATTATTATTTATTTATACAAGACTTTCTATTTAGATTTTATTATTATTATTATTATTATTAATTTAACTTTTTTAATGCTAATTAAATATATATATACGTAAAGTTTTTTTTCTTTCATTTCGGCGTAACAAATTAAAAAAAACATTACTGCACCTGAGATTTATTATCATTATTATTATTATTATTATTATTATTATTATTATTATTATTATTATTATTATTATTATTTAATCACTTTGATATGCAGTAATTTACTATCATTATTATTATCATTATTATCATTAAATTAAATATTTATAAATTTATTAAATTTATTTATTTATTAAAAATAAAATACGTATTCACGAACATCATCGTTTTAATTTGCGTTCGACGTTCATTAATAATAATAATAATTAATAATAATTAATAATAATGATAATAATAATAATAGGCAAATTTGGGGAGATAATTTTGGCCGCAAGTTTTTTTTTTTAAATTTTTATTATTATTATTATTATTATTATTATTAGTTAATAATTAAGCGAGAATTAAAATTTGATTGCATTTGTATCCCTACTTTTACTATTAAGAAAAAAAATAAATAATTAATAAATAAATAATTATGTATATCCTTACGAGATACTTAACGTCTTCTACTTTATTTATAATATGATAATAATAATAAATGAAATTTTAATAATATTAATAACTACATAATTAATGTCGTCGTCGTCGTCGTCGTCGTCGTCGTCGCTATTGCGTTTGTGATATATTTTTTAATTAAGGTAATATGATATTAATTAAGAAAAATTAAATTTTAAAGGGAGGGGAGACAGGGGGAAAGGGGGTACAGGGGGATAGGGAAGACAGGGGGATAGGGGAGACAGGGGGAAAGGGGGGAAGGGGAGGCAAGGGAAAAGGGGGGGGAATTTAATCTCTAACGAAAACAAATTCGTTGTAATGATTCCAACGATTTTCTTCAAAATCGACTCCAGGTTTTAATTCAGCCGTCGTACCTCCAGCCGTTCCAGACCCGCAACTTCCGCATAATTTAAAACCTTGCTCGTGCAACATGTCGAACGCTTGTTCGATGAATGAATGTTTTAAAAAAAATCTCGAGGTGTAACGATCGATGCCCCCGTGATCCGGATCCCGGCTTTCGTTTAAAGTTTCTCCAAAAACATCCCGACATAATGTAACTCGACCGCAAACTAATATCCTTGATAATTTTCGAAATTTGACATCGGATAATCCATCTTTTCCGAAAGCGAAGCTTCCACGATATCCAACCGTTATAAAACCCGAGGGACGTGATTCTTTACCTTTCGTACAATCAGAATATGATAAAATAGCTTCCATCATTGTCGGAAGACGAAAATACGTTGCTTCCTGTACCAAACGTTCTTTTTCTCTAAAACTTTCCGGTAGTACGAGCGAACCATTTCTAAGAAAATCCAAAACGTAACGAAATAAGACTCCATCACGATCTAAAAAGTATTTACCTTTTGCATCTTTCGGTGGGGGCTCTTGTTTTCCGGAAAATATATTCGACAATAAAGAATCCGGTTCTTTTTTTAAAGTCGTTAAGGATGTCGTGTAAAAAACTCCACCGACGTTTAATTCAATAACAGGTGGAAATAAATCCAATCTGTCATCATCCATTTTTATTTATTATTATTTTCCCTTTTTCCCTTTAAAAAACAAAAAAACTTTTTTTTATTTATTTTATTTGAAAACGACTTTTCCGTTTTTCTCCAATTTTTTCAATAATTACACATAATTAAAAACTAACAAAAAAAAAAAAAAAAAAAAAGAAAAATTCTTTTCAAACAACATTTGTGTTGACAGTTGAAGACAATTTTAAAATTTTATCGACGGGAAATTTTTTTTTAATTTTCCCCCGAAAATAACCTTTTAATGATGATGATGATGATGATGATGTGTTCACACACGATATACAATTTTACTTATAAAACACTTTTCACGAGAGAGAAAAAAAAAAAAAATATTTCAGTTAGACATCTTTACGAATCGAAACGTGGTTTGCATTAAATACAATGAAAAAAAAAATTTTCTTTTTTTTTTTTTTTTATATATATATCCGGAAAATTTTTTTCTGGATCAATAGGGAAAGCAGAATTCAGGTGACGCTTGCGTATTTATTTCCTTACTTTTTAATTTACTCGAAATGACAAAATTTCCTACTTCTTCTATTCCTATTTCTACTTCTTTTAAAATATAATAACATTTTAATATTTATTAATAATAATAATAATAATAATAATAATAATAATAAATAATTTTTTTTTTCTGTGTGTTATTTAAACTTTCTCTTAAACGTTTGAATTTTCCACGACAAATGGAAATAAAAGTTCGAATAAATTATTATAATGACAACAAAAATAAATAATAATGATAATTATTAACGATTTTTAACTTTAATAAATTTACTACTCGTGCTAAATAAAAAAAATAAAACGAAATAAAATTAAAAAATTTTTAATTAAAAAAGAAAAATGATTTACAAATTTCACATCCACGAATGTTTCTTCAAAATCACACGCACACCCAAACATTAATTATTTATAAATAAAATATATTATAATATTTAATTAATTAATTAATTATTATTATTATTATTATGGCACTTGATCATTTTTTTTCGAATCTTCAACAACTAAATCCATAAACTGAAAAAAAAAAAAAAAAAGAAAAAGAAAAGGAAACAAATTAATTTATTAATTATTACTATTATTATTATTATTATTAATAAATAATTATTAATGTTTAAACTTGCTTTTATTTGCGGCGGAATGATTTGAACTTTACGAAAATCGAAATAAAAAGTGAAACAAAAACCAGCGTAGGAAAGCATTAATATCCATTCGAAAAACGTACTCGTCAAATGATACCCGTATCCGCCATCTTGTGACGTCCATTTAAGAAAATTATCCCCTGGAAAAACAAACGGGAAATGTTCAATGCGTATGTCGCGTTCAAACGAGTGTGACGTCATAAATTTTAACGTCGATGATGATGATGATGATGATGATGATGATGATGATAATAAAATTACCAGTGAAATTTTCCATCGCAGGTTTGATGGGTCCTAAGAAACAAGCCGTGGAAACAATGGAAGAAATGGTCAATATTGTTCTTATCCAAAATAGTCTCTTGTTTAACGGATCAATTTTATATGTAAATATCGTCTGCAATTTAATTATTAATTTATTAAAATCCTCAAATTTAATTAACTTGAACTTGGTTGCGTACCTGAGTGATAAAATAAAGTATTCCAAATGAAAATCCACCGATGGCACCGGATATGTGAACAACGACTTGACTCGTTTCTTCAAAATTAGCAACAATAATCAAACCGAAACACGACAAATAACCAAAAATGGCGGACATTTTATTAAAAAATGATTTTATGTTAACCGTTTCTTTATATTTAACCAATTCAGATACGATTCTGTATTTCAAATAAATAACTCCTATAACTACAATTAAAAAAAATGAATGAATGAATGGGTACCAGGAGGAGTAAATGATGATGATGATAATGATGATAATTTTTACTCACGTATAAAAGAAAAGGAATTTAATAAAAGGCTAAAAATACAATTTTCCGGTGGTAGTGTACCTGTATCACTTATATAAGGCCAAAGCCACGATACGTGATCGTTACCAACGGCAATACCATACCTGAAAAGGAAAAATTTCTTTAATTGTTTAAATAAATAAATAAATACTCATGGGTAGTAAGTACTCACGTTAATAAAAACGATATGGGTGCACCAATACTTAATACAAATGGTAAATTTCTATAACATTTACATAAATATTTCATTTTTTATTACAAGATTAACACACAAACAAACACAAACACAATCAGTTTATCACTTAAAACAACAACAACAACAACCAAAAAAAAATTCACAAATTGATAATAATATTAATCAAATAATTATTTTAAATAAAAAAAATATCTCATATCTTTTTATCTATCATTTATTATCATTATCAATACCACAACCCAAAATATTTTCATTTCGTTTTGTTTCGTACAGGTACTTAAGGTACGTACAGGTTATTGAAAATAATAAAAAATGTTTTTGTTTATTTTAAATTAAAAAAAAAAAAAAAAAAAAAAAAAAAAGTTTAAGATATGACTTTGATTTGTTTTTTTTTTCTTTGTAAATATTTGATGTGCACACGCACACGCACACGCACTCACGCACTCACGCACTCACGCACTTGTTTCGAAAGTTTTCCCGTTATTCAAATAATTTTTATATTTTTAATGATTTTAATATCAATTCTAAATCTTGAGCTAAATTTTTTGCACTTTTTGCTGAATTTTTTAAACTTTCAACATAATCAAATAAATTTTCCGAATTATTTTCATCCATTTTGGATTTTTCCAGACCACGAGGACAACCACAACAACAACAACAACAACAACAACAATCAGAAGATTTTGTTGATTCAATATCGATTTCAATTGTTTTTTTTTTTTTTTAAATCGTTCAAAAAATAATCATCATTATTTTCTCCACCTCCTTTTTCCCCTTCTTCTTCTTCTTCTTCCCCTTCTCCTCCTTCTTCCCCTTCTTTTGTTTCAAAATCGTTACAAATCGTTAGAAATCGATTTGATTTTTGTAATAAATTCCCATCATCCATATTATTATTATTATTATTATTATTATTATTATTATTATTTAAATAAGAAATTTTATTACATTCTTTGCAATCGTTATCCCATAAATTTTCATCATTTTCCAGAAAATTTTTATTTGTACGAAAACAACAGGAGGAGGAGGAGGAGGAGGAGGAAGATTCGATATAATTATTTTTCGATTGATGATTATCTAATATTTTCCAATAATAATAATAATAATATGAACAAATGAAACAATTATTATTATTATTATTAAAATTTAACGGTGAAAATTTATATGGAAAAATAATTTCTTGAACGTTTTCATTTTCTTCTTCTTCTTCTTCTCTACGAAAATATTTAAACAAATCATTTTTATTTTTTTTAGATTTTAAATAAAAACAAACGTAATCTTTTTCTTCATTACGATAACAATCATCATCATCATCATTATCATCGTGTTCGAAATATTTTTTTAAATTTTTCTTTTTACGCTTTTCTTGACGATTTTCATTCGTATGAAAATTTTCCTCGTACCTCGTATCGCATGATGGAAAATCAGAATAATTTTCATCGGAATCGTAACTTTTCAACGATGATAAATCAATTCTTAAATTCATTTTCCTTTTTTTCTTTTTTTTTTAATTTTCTTAACGGAAAAAAAAAATTTTCTTTCAATTTTCCCAAAAAGAAAACTTTTATTTATTTATTTAATACTAAAAAAAAAAAAAAGAAAGAAAAAAATTTAAATTTTTAAATACAATAATTATTATTAATAAATTTTTACTAAATTATTTTTTGTGAAAAAAAAAAAATTATATCCTCTCTTATTTTTCTATTATTATCATCATCATCATCATCATTATTATTATTATTACTATCATTTTCTTCTGCTAAATAACTTTATATATATATATATATATATAATCTGTTTGATTAATAAAGCACTCGTATAGAAAACAATTTAATACTTTTTTCTTTTTTTCTATCTTATAATATATATTTTAGAAACATTTAATTAAAATATAATAATAATAATAATAATAATAATAAACATATATAATAATATACTTATTTCTAAATTAAAATTTTTTTTTTTTCCACGATTCAAACACTTTTTTTTATAATAATAATAATAATAATTGAAATTTTTTATCCGAACAACAACAACAGCAACAATTTCATTTAAATTTTTTCCTTTTTTTTCCCTTTTACTCCCGAATTATTATTATTATTATCCCGTTAGAAATTTTATAAAAACAAAATATTTTTCTAAACTGTTACCTGATGAATAGACACACACTCTCTATTTTAATTTTCCACATGAAATTTATAATTAACGAAATTCAATGGCGCGGAACGAGTAGTTATAATAAATTTCATCCCCCTAATTTTTTAAACAAACGGTGTTGGGTACCAACTGGTGCAAACATGAGTCAGTCATTCGCCAACCTTTATTATTATTATTATTATTATTATTTTAAAAGTGAATTTCGAAGTTAAATATTATTATTATCAATAATAATAATAATAAATTTCCCATATTGTGAAATGACACAATATTCATATATATATATATACCCTGAATAAATAATACAATTAAATGTTCCCAATTAATTTTATTTTATTAACCTAAGGCACCTCTTTCTATCGACACAATTATTAACTAAAATATTCATTGATTGATTGATTGATTGATTTCATTCTATAATATCAACAATTATCTAGAATTTTAAAAAATAATAATTTTTTTACTTAGTACGTAATATCCGTCAAACAATTTTCTAAAAAAAAAAAAAAAATTATTTAAGGCTTTTCTTATAATATAAAAAATACCTATATTATTATTATTATTATTATTATTATTATTATTATTATTATTATTATTATTATTATTAACTATTTAAAAAAAAAAAAACTTTTTCTTTCTTTCTTTTTTTGTTAATCATTCAATCATCTTCGTCATCATCGCTGTTGGTGTATTTGGGTTGATTTTTCCGCCTTCTGCTACTTCCTCTTCCCTCGTGTTTCGGAGTCGATTTCACGCCTGCAAAAAACATAACAAAAATTATTTACGTCATTCATTTTTCCCCCTTCCCCTTCCCCTCCCCTTCCCCCTATCCCCCCTCCTTCCTACTTTTCTCGTCTTCGCTATCTCCATTTTGTTCCATTCTTTGTCTCGCATTTGTAAATACCGATTGCAAAACGATGGAATCTTCGTGTATGAGCGATGCTTCCTCGTTATATATTTGCGCATTTTTACACATCTGAGTGAAATCCCTTTCCAAATCGTCAAAATCCGAATACTAAAAAAATAAAAAGCATTAAATTTACATTAAATAATCAATTAATCGTTTGTCTTTTTATAAAAAAACCTCTCACCTTTCCTTCATCTATTCTCGCAAATATTTTCTTTATATCCAACGGTTTTTTTATTATATCATAATAATCGGGAAGTTTATTCTTAGATGGTAGCTTCATGAATGGTTCGCTCAATACTCGACCATCACTTTTTAAAAAAAAAAAAAAAAGAAAATACAATGAAAAATATTTTAGGATTAATACCTTAAATTTTAAATCTGTGGTGGTGGGGAGGGTGCGGGGGTGATCGTTATACCTGTCCGTGTACTTCACAACGATGTTTAATAAATTTTTCATGTGTTTTTTCAATTTGGATTCCGCGTTTTGATTTGAATTTGTTTTCTTTTTCTTTGACGTCGAGGGTATCGCGTCGTCGTCGTCATCTTCTCCTCTTCGCTTTCTTTTTCCCTTTTTTCTCCTCGACTTTTTCTCTTCTTCTTCGTCTTCTTCATCGTCATCGAACGCTCCTTCTTCATCTATTGCCTGATATTAATTATAAATACGATCAAAACGAAAGAACATGTGTAGAGACTCTTTTCGATAAATAATAAATAAAATGAATTCAAACCTTTAACCATTCCTTTTCCGTTAAACTGTCCGTGTAATCAACCTCCTTTCTTTTTCTCGTACCTCTTTCCAAAAACTTTTCTTCTTCGTCTTCGTAAGCTAAAACGTCAACCTCTTCATCTTCTTTAACCTATAAATTAAATATATTTATACACCTGATCAATACCTGATCAATATTTTATTCTTGTCGTTTTTTGTCTTTAAAATACTTACGAGCCATTCCGGCAACTCTGATTCTTCAATCAACCTGCTTTTTCTAGCGGTTCCCAATTTGGCATCTTCTCGACGTCTTTCAAGATCCATTTTTTGAAACAAATCAAATTCCGTTTCGTTTCTAGCAATCATTTGATTGACAGTTTCGTCGTCGGGTACTTCGTTCTCTTCTTCATCGTCGGCATCATCTTGATGTAATATGCTTTGCAAAAATTGCTGTCTTTCGCTTCCCGTAGATTTCTGATCGAACATTCCTGCTTGAATGACTTTTTCATCCATGTTTAACTTGTACCGCGCCGCGGCTAAAATTCTTTCTTCCACGGAATTAACAGTTAGCAAACGAAGAACTCTCACTTCGTTTTGTTGACCGATACGATGAGCACGATCTTGTGCTTGCAAGTCCTGTTGCGTAAAACGTAAATGTTAGAAAAACGAGTATCAAAATTACACGTTTGTAAAGAAAAGTTGAGTACTTGATGAGGATTCCAGTCCGAATCGAATATTATCACAGTGTCTGCAGCTTGAAGATTGAGTCCGAGACCTCCCGCTCGAGTACTTAATAAAAATAAAAAGTATTCCGAATCCTTGCTGTTGAATCTCCGAAGGAGTTCACCTCTGTCTTCGGATTTTGTCGCACCGTCCAACCGAAGATAACTGAAATTTCTCCAAGCTAAAAATAAAGTTTATAAAGTTTGATGAATCTTAAACGGTTGAGACAGTTTCATTTTTTTTTTTTAATATTAAATATTCTCACTTAGATAATCTTCCATAATTGTCATCAACTGTGTCATTTGACAAAAGAGTAACACTCTGTGATTGGTCGCTTTCAACTTGGGTAAAATCCTATCCAAAAGTTCAAATTTTCCCGAAGCACGATACAAATCCGGCCTGGAAGTTGAATTAAAAGAATTTCTAACAGGATGTTGCCAAAAAAAAATTTTTTTTTTCAATATTACAGGAATACGTTACCCCGAAACAACACCCGAAGCCGCACCCACGTGATCACAATATTTTTCTTCGATTTGTTGAAATAGAAAAGGATGATTGCACAGTTTTCTCAACTGAACAATCGTGTTCATCAACGCTTTTGCTCCTCCTTTTCCTTTGGCTCCTTTTTCGGATCCATCCGTCAAAAGCACTCCTTTGCTTTGCATGTGCCTGTAATTATATCGATTAAATTTGTTATTTGTTCTCGAATCGTCGTCAAAACAAAAAAAAAAAAAAAAACAAGTAAAAAGCGCCTCTACCTGTATAAAACTCTTTGAAGTCCAGACATGTCGCATTTAATTATGTATTCCACTTTATCAGGCAATTGAGATTCGACTTCTTTTTTCAAACGTCTCAGTAAGAATGGACGTAAAACTTTATGCAGACGTCGAATAATTAAAATTGTTTCTTCTTCGTTCAACTCGACCTACAATTTAAAAATTTTTAATATTCTAATGCGGCAAAAAAGATTTCAGGAATCGTGCAAAAAAAATTAAAAATCGTAAAATTAAACCTTTTCTCCGGTCGTTGCAAATGGAGCGTTAAACCATTGTTCAAAAGTGCTCACGGATTTGAAAATGGAGGGAAGTAAAAAGTTCAATAAAGCCCATAATTCCGGGAGTTTGTTTTGAAGAGGAGTACCCGTTAGTAACAATCTGTGAGGGGCTATGTAATGAGTGTTGAGTACTTGAGTCAATTTACAATGATGATTTTTCATTCTGTGCCCTTCGTCGATGATCATGAATCTCCAATGGAGCTGCATAATGATAATTGAACAAAACAAATTGAATTTTTTTTCTTTATTTATAAATAAAACTACATTTATAAAAAATAATTAAATAATACCTTTGCCAAAACTCCTTTGTCTTTAATTATGTACTCATATGTAGTCAACAAAACGTTGAATTTTTTCGAACGCATTTGATTTTGAATGGATCGTCTCAAATGAGGACTTCCCTTGTAAGCAACGACTACTACAGAAGGAGCCCATTTTTCAAATTCCAGAACCCAATTAGACAAAGTACTGAAAAATTTTTTATTATCATTTTTTAAAATAACAACCAAAATTTTTTTTTTTTTTTTTTGTAAATGAAGAGTATATATGGAAAACTTACGACAGTGGAACGATAATTAAAAATGGTCCCATAACTTTTTTCTTTTCCATGAGATAAGTAATTAAACCAATCGTTTGAATTGTTTTTCCCAAACCCATTTCGTCGGCTAATATTCCATTCAAATTATTGTTAAACAAAGACACCAACCATTCCAATCCCTTTATTTGATACTCTTTGAGTTTTCCATTAACCATTATCGAAGCTTGTTCCACGACAACTTCGTTGATGGTATGAGCAATACTAAAAATAAATTTTAATAAGTTTATAAAACAATATAATAAATACTTATCGGTAAATTTTTGGAAAAGGGTTTTATTACCTGTAATAAGTTTGCTCGTCCGTTTTGTATTCATCATCTTCAACTTTGGCTTTTTTAATAACCGATTTCGCATCAGGATCATCATTTTGCTTGCTAGTGTTTTGTTTAGGTTCGGCGGCGTCCTTATCCTCGTCTTCGTTATCATCATATTCACCTTCGGAATCATCATCCAGCTAGATTTACAAATTAAAAAAGTTATGGTATACATTACAATAATGTTTTAAAACTTTCAGATTATCTTGTCAAACAAATGTAATTATATTTAATATTTTTAAAAATAATACGCACAATTTCCCAACCAGGATGGCTTTCCAACCACGAATCAACTTCACTGGCTAAAGGAGCTTCATCCCCGGTCAGTGTTTTGCCAGTGGAGGTTTCTACGACAGAAACATGTAAATCAGAATTTTGAGATGATTCGTCAACGTCCATACCTTCTCCGTCTCTTCTCTTCTTTTTTCTCGGCTAAAAGGAAAATTTTTTAAAGTTTAACCGTAAAATTTTCCATTTAGTAAAACTATAAATCATTGCCTTATTATTATTATTATTAACCTTTTTCTGAATTTCTTCCTGTTGTTTTCGTTTTTGATCAGCTTTATGCTGTTTGACCATTTCTGTGAGGTTACTAATATACTCATCAGTTTGTGACAAAAGAAAAGCAAGACGTTTATCTTTTTTCTGATCAATCAATTTTCTAAAATACGAATCAATTTTTTTATTAGTGTTTAGAAAATTTGACGTGGTAGGTATTAAAAACAAATTCCATCGGAATTTGTATCATACCTGTATCCTTCCTCATCTTCTGCCATAAGTCTTCTCATACGTTCTTTTTCAATTCTTTCTTGTTCTTTTTTCTGTTCTTTTTCTGCATTTGCATGATAACTTAAAACGGCTTTGTTTAATCTGGCAGTTTTAGCCAAATTGTTGCGATGATATTCTTTAAAATCTTTTGAATGTTGAAGTACAGCTGCCAAGTATTCCTAAACAAAAAAAAACACAATTTTTACAAGAATATTAAATAAAGTATAATATTTAAGAGGTGCAAAATAATTTTACTTGATGTTTTTGTCGTCGTTTGCGTTCAGCTTCAAACTTCTGTTGCTTTTCTAATTTTTCTGTGGCTCTTGCTTCACGCAGCCCTTGACGTTTTGTTCTTTTATATGCTTTTACGTTAAGTGCAGTTTCCAATGTAGAATCGCGTCGAGTGTAAGCAATTACCTAAATATAAAGTTACATGTTATATTTGTATTTGAAAAACGAAATTGAGACTCATTAAAATACTTTATACTTGCCGGTAACTTACGAATAAATAACACTTACTTCACTTTTTAATTGTCTCTGAAAATTGAGTAGTCGCAAAGTACGAAGTTCTATTTCGGCTCGAATTCTAACATCTTCTGCCATGGTTGTCGGCAAATTGCTTAACACTTCAATTCTCATGGCTATTCTCGCCGCCATTCTGAAATCGTAACGTATTTTGTAATTGTTTAACGCAAAAATTTATTATTAATAATACTATTCATCAATATTTTTCGTACCTGTTTTCTCTTTCTTGCAAAATAAGTAAGGGATCAATACCAACAGGTTTAGGCATTGTAGTTACTTTAGTAGGTTTTCCAGGTGGTGGTTGAGGTGGTTGTTGAATAGGAGGTGGCGGAGGAGTGGCACCTAATCGAACAACATTTGGAGCTAAAGCGGCATTAGATGGAGCTAGAGCTGGATTATCTAAAAATAAAATTATTTATTATTTATGAGCATATTAAACAAAGCTAAATAATATTAATCTAAAAATCTAGAAAAATTTAAAAATTTAAAAAGTTTATCAAATATACATACTTATATCTTGTGGTCCAAGTGGGCGAACTCCAGGTACTGAGCCAGACGGAAGAATCGGCTGATGATTAATAGGAAAACCTGGACCACTAGAACTCTGTTGGCTACCTAAAATAAAATTTTATTAAATAAATCCAAATGATAATAAGCTTAGAACAAAATTCATAAAAAATTTTATTCATTACTTAAAGGAGTTTTTCCCTGCACAGCCAATGCAATTTGCTGACTCAAAGGTTGGTTTCTAGCAAGCATTCTGTAAGCCATTATTTGACCTCTTAACTGCATTAATTGATTAGGTGTCAACTGACATTTGACCATGGCTTGTTGCGGTGGAACATTTTGATGAACTGGAATTCCTGGTTGAGGAGCATTTGTGGGGCCAGATAATGCTCCAGCTAAAGTAGTGTTACCGCTACTGTTACCCTAAAATAATAATAATAAAATTACAAATATTTATATAATTAAAATCAATAAAAAATGTAAAACAAAAATAAATTTACCTGAACTGAAGGCTGAGAAACAGTAGGAGCGGGGTGCTGATGTGGGGGGCAATCTGATATAGGAGGATTTTGTCCAATTGACATGGGTCCTGGTGATCCATTAAGCTGAGAGTTTACTGCACTGAATTGATTATTTGAAGTATTTATGGGTGGTATTGCGTTAGTAGTACAAGGCACTGAATTGCCGGGCAATGAAGAAATAGGATTCTGAGGGTGATGTTGAGGAGATCCCAAAGGTGAAGGAACGCGAGTTGTAGGGATAGGAGGTTGTTGCGGCGGTTGCTGTTGCTGCTGAACGACCATGGGTGAAGGAGCTTGCGGAGGGGGCATCGGTGATGGAGGATGTGGAGAAGGACTTGACATATTTTAATGTTTTGAGAATTATAAACAGGAATGCGTTACTTCAAAGTCATTCATATTCTTAAGACGCTAAAAACCGAACAACACTAACGCTTAAAATATTTTTAAAATTTCAAGACGAAAAAACATTAAAAAACAATAATTATAAGAATATAACTTAATTAATTATCGAAACTCTGTATCAAATATTCGATTAACAAAAAAAAAATCAGATCAACGTAATAATGTTTTTTTAACATCTTTCATTTTACACCAAGCTACGTTGCCAAATTGCTTTTTATATTTTTGGCGTGTGAGAATTCAATAATAGAATCGTAAAGAAAAATATTTGAATGTCAGTAGTCTCTTATCGTTATTCACTTCATTTTAAAAATATATTAATTAATTTAAAACTTTTATTTTACAGGCCATTTTAAGAATAAAATTTTCTATAAAAAAATAAGAGTTATTCTTCCATTAATTATCTAGTCGTATTTAAGTACTTTATAAAATATAAATTAAAATTTTCATTTTATTTTCAGAACATTTTTGGAATTTTATTTTGATAATCGTATAGAAATTTTTTTAAAAACAAAAAAATTATAATTTTTTAAAAATAATTTCAATAGTTATAATAATAATACTGTTTTTTATATTTCATTTAAAAAACTTGGACAAAAAAATTTCTTTTGTCACCAAATATAAACTAAAAAATTATTTCTTGTTAAGATATTTCTAAAAGTTTTTATCAAATTTGAATACTTATTGTACACTTGTTCATAACTGATAATAAATAATTTATTTATAAAAAATTGTACAAATTTAATGTATATTGATAGAAAATTAAAAATCATTTAACAATAATTATGTTACAATTTTTATAAAATCAATAAATTTTATAAATATATGATATATCTTTTATATAATATAAATATGATTTTTTACTTAATAAACCAAATATTTTATTCCCATAAGCTTTACCCCTTAATTAGAAGCATATTTAAAAAAATGACACAATAGTCGAAATAAAATCATTATTTAAAAAAATATTATAAAATTAAAAATTGATGAATTCATTTAATGATTTTTTTTTGTTCCATTACTTTTTTGCAAATCATCGCCTGGACATTTAGTTAATCCTAATTTTCTCATCTCGATTGCTATATCAAATAAGTAATCGTAGCATTCGCACCTAAAAAATTTTAGGTTTAACTGTTATGTTAGATAAAAGAAAAGGTAAATGATAATCGAAATTTATGTTTACAAAAAAAACTCACATAGTTTTCGCTTTTTCCCAAGTTTCTCCCCAAACATAAACTCCATGTCTTCGAACTAAAACAGCACATGTGTGAGGATATTTTTCAATGGCTTCAGCTAAACTATCTTTTAAATCTTCTTCCCAACAAGTATTTTCAATAATCGGAACAATAAGCTCTTCTGTATACAAATGATTTCTTTTCAATTTGTCATTCCAAATTCCTTTGATCATTTCCTGATGACTTATTTTAAATTCTTTATCATATAAAAGAGTTACTAAAGCAGCTGATTTCGAATGTGAATGAATGACTGCCCCAGCATTTCTCGCTTTAAAATGAAACAGATTTTTTTTTTTTTTAAAAAGATTTACAACTTTATAAATAAGAAAGATTCATACCTGTATAAGCACACATAAATAAAGGCGTACATTGACTTTTTTTAAATTTTTTTTCTGGAGGAGGTAATTCTAAATCTTCACCTTGAATATTTTGAACAAACAAATCTTGAGGATGAAGTCTTTCCTTTTGTACACCAGAAGGTGTAATGTAAATTTTATTCCTGGAAAAAATAAAATTTATAATATTATTTAAGCCTTGTTTTAATGAACTGAGTAATTTCCTTTAATTGAATATTTCCTTCCCCTCATTTTTAATAAATGAATTGAAATTTCAGCAAAATAAATACTAACTGAAGTTTTATACTAATACCACCACCGGTTCCACTAACCCATCCTAACTCATAAAATTGTTTGCATAGCTTGGGAATCAATTTTCGAGGATGCTCCTAAATAAAATTAAAAAAATATTTGCATAAAAAAAAGACATTAATGAGAATTTTAACAATGAATATCCAATAGAAAATATGAATATTTAAAAATATATATTTTGACCTACCTCAGAGTAATCAACATCTGACGAATTCATGTTTAACTGAATGTTATCTGATTAATAAACAATAAAAGATTAAAACACTTTAAGATAAATATTTTATGCACTTATTTTATCATAAATCAAAAGATTTCACTGATTTTAAAGTCTTGTTTACATCTTCAGAAAAAAAAAAATGTTCAGAAACATTATAGACATGATTTTTCTTCCAATTTTTCAATTTAGAAATAAAGGAAAAAATTTTATGAGGATTACATAAAACAATTATTTAACTATAAATTTTTTTAAAAACGAATTAAAATAAAAACTTTATTAAAAAATAAAAAAACAAAAGAATAATTTCATTTAAAATTAACTTTAATCTGATGAACAAAAAAAAAAAAAATTTATCTCTAAAATAAAAATTCTTAACTTAAAATTTTGTTTTCTTTTTAAAGAATGTCTAAGTAAGTTAAAAAATAAAATAAAATAAAGATAAAATGTTTCTTTTTTTTTTTTTATTAAATATTTTTGGCATTATTTTCTGCCTGGTAAAATATACAAAAATTTACATTTAGTATTATTAAAGGTTGTAAGTGATTCGATTAATAAAAAAATAATTTAATTTATTTTTTGTACACACACACACACAAACACACAAGTTTAATCCGAGTTCATGCAGACATAAAAGAGTCAACACTCGAAACTGAACATTTTCTTCTTTTCACATTTAAAACTGAATTGAAATTTTTTGG
Organism: Pediculus humanus corporis; assembly: GCF_000006295.1. Lineage (NCBI taxonomy): Eukaryota > Metazoa > Arthropoda > Insecta > Psocodea > Pediculidae > Pediculus > Pediculus humanus. Next base: position 88,617 of record NW_002987077.1, on the reverse strand, counting down.
CCTCTTGCAAGTTTTTATAATTTTTTGTTTTACTTTTTTCTGTTTTCCAACCAGTGAGGGTGAATCGCATGAATTTCTTTTTCTTTTCGATTGACTCATTAAATCAGGACTTCCTACCTCAATTTTACTCGAATTTAACACTCTGAAAAGAATAATGAACACTTAAACAATTAAATAAAAATTAAATTTAGAAAAAAAAGAAAAAAAACCTCCTACTTTGATGGAGTTGAAACGGTTGAATTATTTAATGACTCCCCACTTTTTAATTTTGTTATCAACATACAATCTGTCGTCAAGGGTTGAGTACTAGATTTTGAAATTTCCAAATTTCCTTCATTGGCCTATTTAAAATAAAAAAAACAGAAACAAAAACATAAATTTTTCATTTCTCAGTAAGACTTTAAGACATTTTAAACAACTCACCAGTTGTAGACATGCAAAAAAATATCTGGGTACGTCTCTTCGACTTTGATTTTCGACCAAATCTTGAAATTTCATTAAAGGACGTTCGCTAGGTTGACATGGAAAACTTTTCATTATTTTACTTGCTAATGATTTCATATTTAATGCTCCTCTCCTTTGCGACAAATTTATTTTATCTGCTATCATTTCAAACCATTTGGCTATTTTAACACCCAATTCTTTATTTTGAGCAAACTAAAAGAAGAAGAAGAAGAAAAAGTTAACCGATAAAAAAATAAAAAACTTATATTTTCCTCATGATGGTTCTTCACTCACACTCGATTTGGCTGCATAATGCTCTTTTAATTCTTCATTTACTAATTTTTGATATTCCGATTCGGCAGCAGACGACACTGGATCAAAATTATTTTCACCAGGATCTAAATGAAAAACCAATAAATGATTACTCGAGAAGTGTGCTTAAAATATAGAAACATGGAATTATATTTTGGAATACCTTCTGTATTTGTGATTGTCGGGTTATTATGATTTTCAGTAACCGGAAATGGCAAATCAAAATCTCCATTATCATTAACATCTTCAGGACAATTATCATCATTATCAACTTGATCATGATTTAGTGCAATATCTTCAAAACCACAATCGTCTTCAGTGGCTAAGAAAAAATTTTCATTAAATAATTTAATTAAATATAAAAAAAATTAAAACTTTAATTTATCTCAATACGAATACTCACAAATTTCTGACAGCCTTATAAAACTTGTTTCGAAACCATCAAAACCCAAAAAATTTTTCAAATCTAAAAAAAAAATTTAAATTCAATTTAAAAAAATTTCATTTTTTCATTTAAATATCGACAATTATTTGTATGGACTTACCTTCAATGTTTTCATTAGGATAAAATGCCCCATTTGTATTTTCTATTTAAAAAAAAAAAATTTCAATTAGTTATTTATTCTGCATAATAATGATTAAAAAAATAAATTGTTATATAAAAACTTACTGCGACAATCGACTTTTTTCAATTGTTCTATAAGTTTCATTTCAGCTTTGTAAGCTGAATAAAGTTCTTCGTCTGGAAGGATACCAAATTGGGATTCCGACAAATTTGGCTGAACATATGGAGTAAAAAATGAATCCAAACATTCATTTTTTTTACCCTGTAAACATTTTTTTCCTTTCTTTTTGTGAACCTAAAATAAATTTTAAACAATCATTAATGGATGCAACATATATATATATATATATATATATATATATATAAAAAGTCAAATTGTTTTTTCACAATGTGATTGAAATAATGAATAAAAACAGAAAAAATTTTTTTAAAAAATATTTTAACTTACTTTTTTGTTTATACACAGTTGACACATCAATTTATTCGTTCTTCCTATTCTCATTTTCTTTGTCGATATAACATCTTGAAATTTCGATGGATTCCATAAAATTTCATCCACATCTACGAGAAAATCTGCCGTTTTACTTTTCCTAGAAAAATCATAAATAGTTATTTCATAAAAAAAAGGGTGGATCACATAAAAGAAATGAGAATGAAATCAAATCGGTAAATTTTCTTACATGGCATTTGGAAATTTTGACACATCCGATTCTTTAGAAATATTTAAATTTTTTTCACAGGTTTCTTCGCCCAAAACAGGTTTGTCATCGATTGTAGGAAGTTTTATACTTGATTCAATTGGTAATTCAATTTGACAATTATTATTATTATTATTTTCTTTATCATTTAAAGAAAAAGAATGTTCTAAATTTCCTGGGATTGCATTATCGTTTACAGAATCATCCAACATGATATTATCATCTGTAAATGCTATCGATTCAAAATTCTCCTTGGAATGATCTGAAAAATTATTAAATAAAAAATATGTAAATAAATGTAAATAAATGTAAGGAAATTGTAAAAACAAATCGAATGCATAACATAATACCTAATGTGTTGTTATTTAAATTAGAAACCAATAAAATATTATTGGTAAGTTTTGCAAATATTTCCTTAACTAATAAACATTCTGTTGTAATTATCCAATCTCTCAGTCTGAAAAATAAAACAAAAAAGGACAATTTTAATTTTTAATTTTAAAAAGTATTTATATAATAAATATAATAGTACATAAAGTGCACATACCTTATAACATCCTTGTCATCAAAACATTTATCCAGACAAACATCTAATTTTTTCTTTTTTTTTTTATTTTTTATAAACATATTCGGTATTTTATCGCATAATTTTAATTTATTTTCGTTTACATTATTATTATTATTACTTTCATTCATATTTTTTCCTATTGTAAGAAATCAAAAAAAATTTTTAAAAAAAAAAGATTATCAAGCAAGTATTTTATGATGGTTACAGTTTAAAAAAACAAACCTAGAAGACCAGTTACATTGTCTATTTCTTGAAAATCATCACATGAGAAAAGAGCATCATTTAATTTTCTTCGTCTTCTATTAAAACCGATTCCTTTACGTTTATCTTCATCATCTTGAATATCATCTGAAACTCCACCATCTAAATCTCCTTCAGTTTCACTATCTAATTTTTTTTTACCACCTTGAAAAGATCTGGAAAAAAAAAAAAAAACAATAAAAATAATTTTTCAGATTAAAACAGAAAAAATTAAAACAAATCTATTAAACGAAAACTAAAATTTTTAATATGATACAATCATTATTGTGTATTTACCCTTTATTTTTCAAAGATTCTAATACATGTTCTAAATTTAACCATAAATTATCCACTTTTACTCCATATACTTTTGCTGATGCTTCAATAATAAGTCCAGCTTTTGCAAAATTTATTATAAATGTTTCATCATCTAAATCGGCTCTTAAAAGCAAATCCTTGTATCGTTCTAAAAACTGCAATTTAAAAAAAAAAAAGAACTATTAAAACTAATTGATAATAACTTTACTATAAATATTATTAAATAGAAAAACAATTTATTATAAATTAAAATAACTTAAAAATACATTACCAAAGAAAGTTCTTTTTCATTTTGAGACCCCTTTTTAACCAAATCTTGAATATCTTTATAAAAATTTTCTTCTTCTAAACTAAATTGAGATGGTAGAATCATTGTTGTTATGGTTTTTTTTAAAATAAAAATCTAAAATTAAAAATTGACATTAAACTTTTAACAAATTAAAAAATAAAATAGTAAAGTCAAAAAAAAAAACAAATTATTTTTTCATTTGCATTAAATATATTTTATACAATTTATAATAAATGCAATAATTAATAAAAAGTGATGACAGCATATTTTTAAAAATTTGTCAATTTTATACCTAAAAATATAAAATTTACACTGATTCTAATAATAAAAAAAAAAAAATTTAATTTCAAATTATAAAAAATGTTTGTTTATTAAGTGATGAAAACAACCAATGCTAAAAATTAAATCTTACTCTAAAGATTACTCTAAAAAAGTTAATAAAATTTACATAATTGATTTTAAAATGTAAAACAAAATTTTATAAATTCAAATAATTAATAATTAACATTAAACAAAATAATAAAAAATTAATTTTATCACACTAAACCTTTAATAAAATGAACAATCTAATTGTCGACCCATTTCACTGAAAACAATGCAACGCATTTTTTTAAGCGGCAAGGTAATACTGTAACGGTTTTATAAAATTTTATTATTTGATTGAAAACTACGTAGGATTGTATATTGTTAAAATTATATTATTTTTGTAAAAAACTATTAAAAAAAGTATTTTAATCAACATTTAAGATGTAAATATCTTGAAAAAATAATAAATATAAAACAATATTTTCTACCATAAATAATTATAAGGGAAATTATTTTCATAGCCTTCTTATAATATTGCCATAGAGTTCAAGTTAAAAAATGAAAAAGGAGAGACAAAAAAAAAATGGCGGGGATTTTCGCAACATTATTAAATTATTAAATAAATATTATCAATAAAAATAAATTATCAGCAGATTATTTTTGAAAATTGTGCTCTGATCAATGTAAAAACAAAAAAAATTATCAAATTTAAACAATTCTAAAAACAATATGATTACTGTCTGAAAATATAAATTTTCAAGTAGTCCTTTTTTTTTTTTACAAGAGCTCTTCTTGAAATTTATTATTTTAAAATAAAATTTAAAAAATTCAATTAATGTCACAGTTGTAGCTTTAAAACAATAATTATACTTAGTTCTACTAATTCTTTTAATTATTAATAATGTTAATTACGGTAATTATATTATTGATATTAAAATATTTAGTTTTAATATTAATAATATAAAAATAAATATGACTAATTATTTTATCATACTATTAATAACAAGAGAATGAAAACAATTTTTCAATGACAAAATGTTTTTTTTTTTTATGTTTACTCTGATAAATAAAATAAAAAATGACAATTAATTCTGATAATTAAATTAAATACAAAATGAACGAATCAATTACCTCAATTTTAAAAATAGTTTTCTGTTTTTTTCAATAATTGGACTGAAATAAAATTATGAAAAATAAGGAATGCAAATTATAAACAACGATAAACTTAAAAAATTTTGTAAATTGTTATATAATAAAAAGAAAATTGTTAAAAAAAAAAAAATACCAATAAATAATTGCACAAACAAATAATTATCATATGTTAATATGGCAAGAATATATATATATATATTATCTCATATTTTTAAAAGTGTAATTTTAAAATTAATGTATAAAACAATATTCTGTAAAATATAAAAAAGAAAAAAAAAATTAAAACAACCATATTAGTCATTAATTAAATATATATCTTAAAGTAAGCATATTACATCTAATAATAATAATATTAATAAATAACTATTATATAATAAGTATATATTTATGTGTGTATAATAAAGGCAAGCATCATTGGTACATATCGAAAAAAAAAAATTTTTGTTATTCATTTTTTAACTTGCCTTTTCCCTTAATTAATATATTTAAAATAAAAAAAACTTAAGAACCGGTTACTACGTATAATTTAGGCAAAAAATAACATTCATTTTTATTTTCTAACTTCAAGTATTTTTTAAAGTAGTTTTTTTGGCAATTAATATCGAAAAATACGGTGATTTAAAGGCAATAAATTCTATTTTTTCACACCAACAAACATCTTGGTAAACATTTTCCTATGCTTTTTAATAATATTAATATATTTTTTTAATAGAAAGCTTCTTGAAATTTTTTATGTTAATTACTTAATTTTAGTCTTATAAATACTAATAATACCCGACATTTTACCATTTTAATATTTAAAAAAATGGTAAAGTGGGAAAATTCGAACACATTAATTTATTATAGTACTTTTTTTATTATTAATATTATTATTCATTTTTATACATTTTTTGTAACGTCAAATATTTCGTTAACTTTTCGTTAAATTCAGTTTAGATTAAATTGGCACCACTGCAATTAAAATACAAAAATTACTAAAATACATTTTGTAAAAAAAACATAAAACTTGGATTTTTTAACAAACAGTTGCAAACATTTCGACAAAACTAACTAATTCATATTAACTGTAAGAAGCTCTGGGGTAATGTTAATTACTGAATGTTGTCTCTAATTACAAATAATAATAAATTTGTGTCATCATCATCATCATCATTTTATAAATTATTTCCTTTTCTTATTTAACTTACAACGTGTGAAACATTTGTAACTTACATATACATCTTGTACAAGGGAATTTTTTGCCTTTCTTAAAAATCTTTAAATTAAAAATTAAAGCCAAGCAGTTGCTAAATGTTTTAAGCCTTATACCTATCGACAAAACGAACTGCACAACATAATATCAAAGAAAGAATAAGCCCTAATATTTCCAATATAGCAATACCAGCAACGATTCCGATAACGATGGGAGAATAACCTTCGATATAATCATATACTTTAGAAACACATCCCTGGAAAAATGCAAAATTTTATCATTACTCCATTTTGTTTCCTATTGAGATTCAGTTTTTTAAAAAAATTATGAAATTTTAAATTACCGTTTCATGTATAATGGGTGATATTGGTAATGTTCCCTTTCCGATTCTTCCAGTTTTACACAAAACGTCATCTTTATCTCCTTTGCAACATGATTCAGGTATTTCAAAGTGTTGTAATACTGAAGAAACAGATAAATCCAATTGTGTTTTTTTGTTGTTGTATTGACTGTTAGCCCAATCCATGGGACCCTTTGCCCCACAACATTTAAGCTAGAATAAAAAATATTTATAAATAAACTTTATATCAGTAATATTTTTTTAATTAATTAAAAATGTAACTCATAAAAAAACTAACTTCTTTTTGAATGGTATCAATTGTAACTGTACGACTATCAATTATCCCATATTCTTCTTCTATGGTTTTTTGAAAACTGACTTCGACTAAATTTTTCAATTCGTTTCGATTCGTGTACGCCCAAGCAAAAGCTGCAATTTCTGCTGCCACAACGACCAAGAGTATACAAAAGAACTGAAAGAAAAACAAAACTTAAATTACAATTTTTTTTTCACAATAAATATTTAACTAACATTTTTATAAAACCATTATGACCTACATTAATGAATAACAAAAAATTAAACAATAGGAATTTAAAACCGTTAAAAATACTTACAGATACTAATAAACACTGAGACTCGTTACATGCTCCACAGCAACCCAATACTCCTACGAGTAATATAAGAATACCTATTGCCAGAAAAACATATATACCAGATTGGAAGTTTTGTTCATCTTGAGTAACTCTTAAATATGCTGAGGAATCAGTAAGAAGCCATATGCAAAGAGCCACAATAGCAAGACCGATAATCTAAATCATGTATTTTAATTAGTTATAATAAAAAAGAGAAAAAAAATTTTTTTAAATTGTCAATTAAATTCAACCTAAATTTTCAATTTGAACATGTAAAAACAAATAAAAAAAATTTATTTAATAGATTTCCCATACATGATTCGAATTTAAATTTTAATAAATTAAAATTATTATTACATAAACAAAAATATTTTAATTAATGTTAACATGAATTTTTATTTTAAAATAATTAACTGTAATAATTAACTCTCTGTAATTGTTTAATTACAAATGAAACGATACATTAAATATATATAATTTTTTAATAAATATAATATAAATATCCTCCAATTAATAAAAATAAAAAGCTGTTTTGAAAAAAATTCTTCTTTAAAGGGATAGAATGTAATTTTTAATAAAAATTTATTGGTTTTATTTACTCTTTTTTTTTTTTTTTTTATTAAAAAAAAAGAAGAGAAAAAAAAATGTGGTACATGATAAATTACACGCCCTTCCGTAAAAAAATATAGCCTACAATAATTTTATTATGAATTAATTGAGCAACGTAACTCTTCGGGCAAATCGTCATAAAAGGCAAAGAAGCCAAAAAAAATATATTGATAGAGTGGGCGGCACTAAGCTTTGTCTTACATAAACAATTATTTTAAAATATTTACCCAAAATATAAGATTTATCACAACAACTAAATACTTTAATATAGAATAACAACTGTTCGAACCCATTTCAACTGTAATAAGTTACGTCTTAAAACTTAAACACGATGAAATTTTAAAAAAAAAAAAAAAAAAAAAAAAAATCCTTTAATTAAGCAGGTCTATTATGCACGCTTTGTCAAATAAATATTACAACTAATGAAAGTGTCTATTGACACGATAAATTCAAATGTGAATTAAATAAATAAAAATTGTTAAATTGTTTTCTTTTTTCTTTTTTTTTCTATAACACGAATAAAATTATCAAACATGGCTTAATAAAAAAAAAAAAAAAGAAACTTTTTATATTATCACTGACGATTTAATTCAAGTTAAAATGTATTTTATTGTTAAAATTATTTGTGTGAGCACCGCCCGCGTTTAAAAAATTTTGTTGTTCTTTAATGCCCACCTATTAAATCATCATTAATTTTATAAAAATTTTTATTTAATTCATTTAAATATATTTTCTATGACGTTTTATTTTACCGATAATTATTTTGATGGTATGAAGAGAAAATAGTTTTTTAAATTGTTTTTTTATCGGTTTTTAAATCCAAAAAAAAATTCATAAAAGACCGGACATTCATTAACTTCAACTAAAGTTCAAATATGAACCAACAATAATTCTTTTTTTTTTAAATTAATTTGAATTTTTTGTTTTAATAAATTTTTCGTTTCAATTATTCTTTTACAGTTCCGAAGTTTAACGAAAACCAAAAAAAATTATTTTCTTTTTCGTTCAATATATTTAATCAATAAATTTTGAGCCATTTGCTGCTGCATAAAATCCTACATAACCGTTAAAAAAATGAAAATTCATGGACAAAAAGAAAAAATTATTTTCCAAAACATAAACTGATAAAAAAAAGTAAAAAAACTATTACTTTAAACAATATCTAAAAGAACCAAAATATAAATTTAATATTAAACGATTGTATAAATAGGATTCAATAAGAGTAAAAATCGCCATATGCAATTTGAATTATATTCAAATTTAATGTAATAAATAATTAAAAAAAAAAAAAAAACATTAATTTTCCGTTTTAAACATGATAAATTTTTAACATCTTGAAAAATAGTAGAATTTACGAAATTTATAATTTGTCATTTCAAAGTATTTAAATTAATTAATATGGTTATTACAATAATTTCACAAAAAATTTAAAATGGGGCAATGTAATACTTTCCTTTTTAAAATGGCCGACTATAAACCTATTTTTGACAAACCCCCCTTAAAACTTTGATAAATGACAAAACTTACTTTAATGTTTCTCTCAACTTTTAGTTTTAACCTGGAAATGATTTTCTTTTCCATTTCAAACTTAAATAAAAAGAATTAGAATGAATGAAGAAGACGTTAAAAAATTATAAATTATTTTCATTAGAAAATGAAATAAATAAAATTAATGTAAAAAAAAAAAAAAAAGTCTAAAAATAAAAACCGAATAAATAAATTAAAACTTAAAAGATTATAAAAAATAACGCAAAATTTTATATCTCAAATAAATAAATAAATAAATAAAAATTCACATTTTCTACCACAATTATTCTATCATTTATGCAAAAAAATGTTCTCTTATATGCCAATTTTCACAAGCGTTGTAGCTTTTCCAGATTTTTTTTTTTACAACAAGAAAGAGTCAGAAAAAAGAGAAATGTAATTTCGAATGTCGTCAAAACTAACAATAACTTATTAATTATAATTATTAATATAATTAATTAAAAAAAAATTTTTTTTTTTTTTTATTTAAATGCATTTACGTCATTCAATTTCACTATTTTTTTTATTATTATTTTAAATATGATAAGTATATTACGTTATTTTTAATTATTAAAAGTATTATTATTATTATTATTATTATTATTATTAAGTGAGAAAATCGTTAATTTCAGATTTGGATAATATTTTGGTAGGTTGCTGCAAATTGGGAGGTGAACTAACAATCGGACTCAATGTTGGCAAAGTCATAGAGTTATTCATCAAACCGTTTTGATTAAATGGCTGATTAATAAAATTTAAATTGCTTTTATTTAAATTACTAGCAGGCGGTGACTGAATTCCTGAAAATTTTAAAAATATATATATATATATATAAAACTTTCTTTTTTTTTTTAAAATCTTGACACGCGGGATAATAATACGAACCCATAAAAGGACCGTTAAATGAATTATTTGACGGTAGCATCCAGGAACCCGAAGACATATTCGGTTGTTGTTGAGTCGATGATTTTAAATTGGGTAATAAAATATTTTTATTCGCCATGTTTGATTGCGGAGTCAAATTAACGGATAATTTCATTTCGTTTAAATTCGATTGCAAAAGAACATCCGTTAAATCCTTGGGTTTGTTTTTAATCGGCTCGTTATTCGCATTCGTGCTCACCAGACTGGGTTGTTTTATAAATTTCCGTAAAGTTTCTTGTTCTTTTACGATTCTATCGAATAGAAAAAAAAAAAAAAAAAAAATTTTGGTTAATTTTCAAGTGTAATACAATTTAAAAAAAAAAAAAACCTTTGTTTAAATACCTTTGTTTATCTTCCAACGTAAGATTACTGGGTGGAGATTGTATTTTACTCTCTTTCGGTTGTTCATCTAACGTTAAAAAAATTGAATCCAAATCACGTTTGGTTTCTGTATTTTTTTGATTGAATAAATTTTCTTGTATGGAATTCGAAGTTGATAAAGAACTGAAATTAAAATTAATTTTTTATCAATTATTACTCCATTATCAATATATATTAAATATAAAAACAAAAAGGAAGACATTTTACCTTGTTTGCTCAGACATGGCGTTCAATTGTTTTATTTTCGATCTATGTTCATTTTCAACTCTGCTAATCATATCTTTCAAAACCGAAAATAACGTGTTGAATTGATTTAACGTCAAACCATTTTCGATTGTTAACGGCATTAAAAATGGTATCACTTTCGTCGCGATCACGTCTTTGGGAATCCCCAACTTTTTATGATTTAACGTTATTTTATAAATACCTGAAAAGTGAAAATTTCGTTTGAAAAATTACATCAAGGAAATTTAAAATATTTTTTTTTTTTTTTTAGGTACGTTTATAATTACCTAATATCCCCATGAGAACCGGCGGATCTCTACTAGGTATTTCTTGTAAAAATGGTAATATTTCATCTAAAACTAACCATTTATCAAGACTATCGAGTAATTTTCCGATGCATACCAAACTGTTTACGCGTACCTGAAATATATTTTAAGTGTTTTTTTTATTATTACATCGACTTCTTCGAAATCACGCCATTCTTTAATATTTTACTACAAAACAAAAAAAAATTTACCGATAAATATGATGTTTTGATACACATTCGTTTAATCCGAGGCAAAACTGCATTTTTCATTGCCGAATAATCTATGAGACCTGAAAATGTTGGTAAAACCGTTAAACACATTTCTTGTATTTGTTGAACGTCCGATTCTAACGCTCTATAAAGCATGGGTAAAACATCCGTTTTGACTTCTTCCGCGGGTGTGAGTTTCAATAATAATTCCATTTTTTGCATAAAAATAAGAAGTATCTGTAATTAGAATAAATTGAAATTTAGTTTTATTGGATGAATACAAGAAAACACTGATAAATTCACTTTACCTGAACAGGTGTAGTCATTTTCATTGCTGATTGCAAATATTGAAATATGTGAGTCATGTACTCTTGCTGAGAGCATGTTTCTGCTACTTGCAACATTGCAGGTAATACAAAAGGTACCATACTTGAATTAGTAAATTCTTTACCTAAACATGGCACGACCCTGCAAAAAAAAAAAAAAAAAAAAAATCTGAGTGATAAAAATGCATTTACCTCATGTGAAAGAATAAAAATGATAATAATTACCTATAGATGCAAACTCTTTGAGGAAAATTTTGTATGATCGGAGGTAATCCTTTGTAAAATTGGGATTTCTGTAGCTTGTCCCATTGAAAAAGGGAATCCAAATAATTTAAAGTTTTAACTCCGACATCTTCAAAAAATTCAACCTGAAATTAATTATATAAGTGATTTTTATCAAATAAATAAATTAAAATATAAATTGTAATTCAATGCAATTAACATGTTGTAAAATAATAGAAATTACTTACTTTTGTAAACTGATGAGCATCAGGTCGTAATTCAGGTGTGGTATGAAGCATAAGTTTTGTAAGATCTTGTAAACCTAAAGGAATGTTACTAAAGGAGTTTTTTTGAATATTTTTTAGCTACAAATAAATATTAAATTTAGCAATAAACTTTTGAAATATTTAAAATAAAAAAAACAAAACAATAATATTATTTAAATTAAAAAATTATGTAGTATCATACATACTTCGGAAATTTTTTTGACATAATAGTTCCAATCACCATTATAAGAAAAAAGAGGTTTTCCATTATTATAAATGGCATATATTAGCATTCCAAATGAAAACATATCACTTGATGATGAAAGATTAGTTGATAATAAGCTACTTTCTGGAGCTAGATAATCCAAGTTTGGTTGAGCTGAATTCGGAAGTATCTGCGAATAATCTATCGAGGGCCAAGATACCTGAAAAAAATGATTGATTTTATTAAAAATTTTGAAACTTATTATTTTGGAAAAAAATCTTGAATTGTATTTTATACTTACTGATCCATCTGCTTTTACATCACCATGCAGACTGAAATCAAAGCCGAAAATTTTCCAAGCACCTTGTTGATTTATTATTATCGATTCAGGTGAAATATTTCTATGAAGTAATTTTACATCCGAATGAAGAAAAGCAAGTCCTTCTGCAACCTAAAACAAGTTTGTATATTTTAAAGTCACTTTAATTATTAAAATAAAATTATTACTAAAAATATGTAATAAAACCATTAAAATCAATTATATGTAAATCGAAAAGCAAAAGACTTAAATTATTGCATTTACTCAAACTTTTAAATAAATAAATTATTTTACCTGTAATAAGCCATATTTTATCTCAATCTCATATAATTTATAATCCTTTATTGATGTAGAAGATGATAAAGATTCAGAATTTTTTAAAACATTACATAAACTTGAAAAAACTGGTTCAGTCGCAAAAGCCAAGCTTTCCCTGGATTCCTCCATTGGATGCTGAACAGTAAGTATCTGAGGATGGCGTAATTTAGTCAACTGTGTAACCCCACTTTTTAATGATTCTAAAATTACATCCTTATTTTCTCTTGGAAATTTATCAAGCAACCTTTTTTCAAATATAAATATTGATGCCTCTTGTTTAGTTGATTTTTTAAAACCTTGAAAAACTTTCCACATGAGGCCTAAAAAAAAAAAATAGGAAACAGATGCTTTTTTTACATCTATTCGATTAAAATCTCAAATAAATTTTTTTAATAACTTAATTACCTGGACCAGCACAACATGTGTGATTAGTAATTTCATACTCTCTAGTTACTGGATTTCCTGGTAAAACTCCAGAAAATTGTGAAACAGTATTAGTTACCGTTGATTTTAATTTATTAAATACATCCATTGTTTATAATATAATAATTTATAAATACTTAAATATAATATTTAATAAAAATTATGAAATTAATTTGTTTCATGACACTTTATCATAAAAAATGTTTATATAAAACACTTTCCTTGATATTATGACTAATTTTTTTTTAATTTTTTTTAAATGCTATGACTTTACACAATTGTGTACTTAACATATTACAATATTTTAATAAATAATATTACATTTAAAACAAAAAAAAAAAAATCTTAAAAAATTAGTTAAAATTAAAAAATTTTTGTACTTAAAAAAGTCTTTGATAAAAAAAAAAAAAAAAAAAAAAATACACAAATAATTTAATAAGGAAAAACAAAAATTTTAATATTAAAATTAAGTTTTCCAAAACGTCAAAAATTAACAGATAACATATTTATTTCAAAAGTAATATATATTTACGACCCGGATTTTATTTGCACATTTTTTAATATAATAGTTTTCATATTTATTTAAAATCGAAAATAAAAACTTATTTTATAATAACTGTGCACACTTTAATAATAAAAACACAAAAATTTAAGATAATATAAGGTATTTTCCAATGCCAATTAATTTTTTGAAGTTTTAAATGAAAATCACTTTTACACAAAGTCGACAAAATTCCCTTAACCAAGTGTCGAATGATTTATCAATATTTTTTTTTTTTTTTAATCTGAGTAACTCTGATCAGGAAATTAAACTATCAAAATTATAATTATTAATTAAAATACAAATTGCAGAAATGAACTTCCCAATTAAATTATTACTTAATAATATTCTACTAAATAAATTTGTCTACTTTGATAATCACAAAATTTTAAAATTTTAATGTAAATTATTTAAATCAGGAAAATGAATAGACTTTTATTTATTAATAAAATTATAATATTTAACAATAATTTTTTTAAATGTTTATTTATATATATATATAGATAGATAGTTTATTCCCTTTATTAAATATTAATTATATTTTAAAACTTAACACATATTTATTTGTCAAAAAAAAAAAACAATTGTTTGGCTATCATTAAAAATTATAATTATTTAATGCAAAATTACATTGATATATAAGTAAAATTAAAATATTTGTGTTTACAGACGTTTGAAAGACTTAAAAAAACTGAATAAAAATTTATTTTTAAACAAAGAGCGATAATAAAAATTTAAACCTTGGTCTCTATGGTTTGAGATATTTGATTTTCATTGCAAGGTTCTAAGTTTTTATTCATGTTTCTGGCTTGTTGAGTTGCCGCTTCAATATGTCTATCCATTTCACACACCAATATGGATCTATACGTTTCGTAGCGCATGACTATTTCTTCCAATTCTTTTCTATACAATCTAGTTAACATTGCATTAAAACAATCCAATTCCGGAAGCCTAAACATTTCCCAACGTAATTTGTGATCGGTTTCCGGGGATGCTCTTGAAAAAACCACAAGCCAGTGTGGAATTTCTTGGCTCAAATAAGGATTGGCTGGTACAAGTACGCTGTGAGGGTGAAAATGCGTGTGATGGGGTAAAATTCTAGGAGGGGGTCTAGGTTGCCGGTAAACATATTGAGGAGCGCAAGGATGTTCGTATTGAGCTTGTCTGGTGACGTGATTAACGTAGTAAGTGCCATATTCCGGTGATTCGATTCTTTCCCAACCGGTTGGCAATCCTTCTTTTTCCAACGGATGACTCCAATGAGTGGTTTTTGTATTATGATCGATGTAATACTTTCTACCACGAAGAGTTAAATCAACAGACCATCCGGGAGGAAGAGGAAGTTCTTCTGCAGAATCGCTTAATCCCCTAGCACCGTCATCTTTTAAAGATTGTAATTCGTGTGTAGAGTGAGAAAGTCCAGGTGGTAAAACTTGGTCTTCGTACATTTGCATTGACGTAATGAGTTGATAATTGTCGACGTGATGAAAGTTACTTTCTTGTTCCTGCTGGTCATATCTCCTTCTGTCGGGAACTTCGCTAACGTTAAGTATATACGACGATCCAGATGTTTGTGGACGATTACATTCTAAATCGTACTGGTTGGGCACATAGTGATTAATGTAGGGATTGCAATTGAAATTCGTACCAACAGCACCGATGGAATTTGAAAAACGGCTTCTTTGTATATCACTACCAGTATTTAAGTTGCTTAATCTTTGAGTTAAATCCGGAAGTGAATTGTTCGGAGTGAATTTACCATTTTTTCCAAATGAAAAACCTCCAGATTGAGAATTCGAGTTAACAATAGCTTGAGTAGATTTCGACGAGGCTGGATGTTGTCCTTTTTTCTTTAAGGGTTCCGTGCTCCATACATTGATTATAGGCAGTTCGGGAGGAGTTTCTTTTTTCATATATTTTCCAACAACGCCTTCTCGTATAGATCTTAATTCCTTATTTTTTTTAGACAACATTATGTGACAAGCCTAAAATAAATTTTCTAATTAATTTAAAATAAAAAAAAAAATAATTTACATTTTTACTCGTCAAAATTTTGACGTCACTAATTTTTTTAACGTAAATCAATAAATAATTACCTTATATTTATAAATTTTTTTTTTTTTTTTGGATCGGTATTAAAAAAATTATTAAGGCTAAAAGCAATTTCAATGCTTTATTTAAGAACAAGTTTCTTTTTTTTTTTTTTTTAAATATAAATTTATAATTTTTTAAATTAAAAAGTCCAGTATTCTATGTAAAATGCTTCTAAAATTGTTTTCAATGGAATCTGATCCGTCTAAATAAGTCACATTTGTACACTTTCTAAGCACTTCATCATAATGAATAAGGTATAATGGCCACACATATTTTTCAAAATATCCAGGCACATCTGGCGGTTTATAAATTCTAGTTTTACGCCTTTCGAAACACAGTGTTTTACTCATCGTAAAATAAAATTTCAAATCGCATAAATCTTGCAATTGATCATCATTAAATATTAAAAATCCTTCAATAAATAATATGTTGGGAACCAACTGAAGCTTTTGAAATTTATTGATTATGCAATAAACAGAAGGTATGACGTCGGTTGAGCAAAATTTCTCTTTAAATTTTATTTCAATTTCTGTTGATTTACACTGAGTAGTGGTTGTGGAATTACTCGATTCTATAACTCCTCTAATTTGATTTTTAAAAGCAGCCATGTCGATGCTAGATAGAATTTCAAAGTTTATATGATTGAGCTCTGGAATTTTAGTATGTTTTTCACTTTTTTCATCGTAAAAGTAATCATCTTGTTGCAACAGTACACTGTTACCAAACAATGAATGAAGTTCCTTTGCAATTGTTGTTTTTCCACTACAAGTAGCCCCGGAAATCCCAATCACAAGCCAATTTTCTCTAGGCATTATTTTTCCTTGTATAAAATAACCACAGTGTAAATTATTAGGCTACCGAGAAAAGCTAGACCGAATAAAGCCGGTATGACAATTGTAAATTTTGGTCCGGGGAAAAATTTCACAATTATATGAGTTGTTTCAAAAAAGGGTAAAGCGATGACACAAAATGTGTACCATATAAAGAATGATATTGCTAATCCTAGTACTATTTTTCCTATCATCCAATTTAGTGTCCCTGTAAACAAACATAAATGAACACCACACACTAAACACCACAAAAAAAAAATAAGAAAAATCACAATCACTTTCACATAAAATAATTAGGAATAATAACACAAAAGAGGATAAAACAAATTGTTTGTTAAGTTTACATCAAACTGGTAATAACTGATAATAAATAAAAATTTAGTAAATATTAATTTGTTGATAATGGATATCATTTTTACATTTTTTTTTTTTTTTCTGATAAAATTCTGAACTTTTAAATAAACTCTTGTTATGTAACTTATTTTTTACATACAACATGACACATTTTATGACCTTTTCAAAACACTTAAACTGATGATTGTCTTCATTTAAAATAATAAAATTCTTAAAAATTATGACATTCTTTTAAAAATAAAATAAAATTTTTTGTACGATCGACTCTTACATAAATTAAAATAACAAGTTCAAAATAAGTATTGAATGGGTAAACCCTAATTAAATTTTGCAATTGTTTAAAAACAAAAATTTAATAAAACAACAAAACTAAAATATTTTTTTATAAACTAAACCACATCATTTTTTGAATTTCTAAAAAAAAATTTTTTCAAATATGTTCGACAACATTATCGTTATCGATTCAACAATTGTTCCATTTTATATGTTATATAAAAATAATTCATCAATCATTAATACTTAATAAAACTTTAAATATTATAAGTTTATTTCAATGGGAAATTATTTAATAATGATGATTTATTAAAAAAAGGTATACATACTTTTTAATATTTTTATAACCAAATCTAAGGAATTGTAATTTCAACTGTTTAAATATTCTCGTTCAAATTCCTCGAAATCTTTTTCTGAAAAAACAGTTGATTCTTCTTCTTTTTCTTTTTTGTTGTTTTCTACATTAGATCTTTTATTTTTCGAGAGAACAATATGATTTTGTAATACCTAAAACCAAATAATTTTTTCCCATAAAATAAAATTTCCTGCTGGTACTTTAGTTTTTATTATATGCTATTGTACTATTATTTTTTCAATAAGTTATTTAATAATTTGTGTTAGTCTTTAACTGCACAGTATATTAATATCTTTTAATAAACACATACTTTTTGAGTTTCATCCACTGAATTCTGGTTATTTAATTGTTTAATTTTCTCCAGATTTTGTAAAATATTTTCTTCTGATAATGTTTTGCTGATATTTTTAACAGAAGTCCAATTTTTTTTCTTTTTAAGCTTTTGCAAGGTAGATTTTTTCGCCTCTTAAAACAATAATAATAATAATAATAATCATTTATAATTTCATTTAATTTTTATGACAGAAAAAAGGTAATGAATCAAAATTCTTTTTGTTTAAGAAATTATAGTTCTCAGTTAAATGCATTTGAAAAAATACATTATGAGAAACGTATATAAAAAAAAATTAATTTTACAGCATGCCTAAAATTACACATTTAAAGAGAATGATGAACTGCTAGGCTTTTATCTGATTTTTGTCAAATGTCAAAGCCTATAGAAAATAAAAAAAAAAAATTATTTAGAAAATAGGTCACTCACTCTTGATAGGATTGCTGTCTTCAAAAAGTTTTGAGCTTTTCTGCAGTAAAAATTTTGACATTGCTTTTACAATGATATTTGTTGTCAATGTGGGAATTTTTGTACTCTCATAATATTATGTTGGCAGACATGCGAATGAATAACTTTGGATTGAAGTAAAAAAAAAAAAAAATTTTTTTTTTTTTTTTTTTTTTTTAAAACTTTAAAAAAATTCAAATGGCATATTTAAATATTACAAAAAAAAATCAAAAAAAAAAGAAATTTTTTTTTGTTATTTTTAAAATATCTTATGGAGTAAAAAAATTAAAAGAAACAACAGAAAAATAAACGACAAAAATTAAACAAAATTTTTTTTTTATATACAGCAAATGATTACTCATCTCAATACACTAAATTTTTATTATAAATATATAAAATTAAATTAATGTAATCGTTGATTGGTTTTATGAAAGATTATAAAAATTTTAATTTTTGTTTTTTCAAAAGACTACAAAACGACGGCTAAAAAACTTTTGATAAGTAATCGCCTTGAAATTTTGTATTACAAAAAAAAAAAAAAAAAATTAAAAAGATATCAAGCAAAAGGTTAAAAAATTTTGTAAGCAAACCTAAATATTCCAAACTAAAATAATACTATTACATTTAATAATTTTGATTTTTTTTTTTTTTAAAATATACATAATAACATACTTAATAAAAGAATATAATAGACAGAAGTATGAAACTTGGACGAGTTGAAAGGAAATATTAAGTTGGTATGACTGAGTATAGTAGGTTTTAGTATTATTTAGAAACCTACTTTGTCAAATAACGTATGGAATATTAATTGTTATAATGTATTATGTTATTTGAATAAAATAAACGTAACAAATCAATTAATAAAAAAATAAATAAATAAATAAATAACAATTAATGAATTAAAATATTTCAACTATTCAAAAATAGGTATGTTATTTTAACCTAACCTTATTATTTAAAATTTGTCCACCTGTTTCTCTCGTGTTCACCAAAAAAATATTTGATAATTATTAATATATGATATTTAAATTCAATTTTTACTGTTTTATATAATAATAATAAAATAAATTATTGTATTAAATTTCCGAATTTATTCTCTAGAATTTTTTTTTTTTTTTTTTTTGGTAAATATATTATTATTTTAGAAAGTTATAAATTTAAGTATTGTATTTTAATCATTTTAAATTCATATGTTTAACATATTACTTTAATTTACTTGTAGCCATGTCGAGAAGAAAGGGAAATGAAGAAACTGATAAACTTACAAGAATAGCAATTGTTAATTCAGACAAATGCAAGCCAAAGAGATGCAAGCAAGAATGCAAAAAATCATGCCCTGTTGTAAGAATGGGAAAACTTTGTATTGAAGTTGTTCCCAATGATAAAATTGCTACCATTTCAGAAGAACTTTGTATCGGATGTGGTATTTGTGTTAAGGTATGAAAGAAACTTTTTTAAAAATATTATCATCTAAGGAATAATTAATTATTAATGTTATTAAAAATTTTTTTTAGAAATGTCCATTTGAAGCAATTACTATTATCAATTTGCCGAGCAATTTGGAAAAGGATACTACTCATCGTTATTCTCAAAATTCATTTAAGCTTCATCGTTTACCCATACCTAGACCTGGTGAAGTACTTGGACTTGTTGGAACTAATGGTATTGGAAAATCCACTGCTCTTAAGATTTTAGCTGGGAAACAAAAACCCAATCTCGGGAGGTATTCTGTAGGTTTTTTTTTTTTTTTTTTTTTTTTTTTTTCTATAAATTTTTTATGACTCTAAATAACGGATAAGAAGTTAAAAGAGGTATTAAAATAAAAAATTAATTCATAATAGGAACCTCCAGACTGGACTGAAATATTAAGTCATTTTCGCGGTTCTGAACTTCAAAATTATTTTACTAAAATATTAGAAGATGATTTAAAGGCCTTGATTAAACCTCAATATGTTGATCAAATACCTAAAGCGGTTAAAGGAACAGTTCAACAACTTTTAGATAAAAAAGATGAAAGAAAAAATCAGGCAGATATTTGCAAACGATTAGGTAATTATAAAAAGTAAATTAATATTACTAATAATAATAATAATAATAATAATAATAATAATAATAAATTTGAATGTAATGCTGGAATTACATAAATTATATAATTTTTTTTTTTTTGTTGTAAAGAATTAGAAAATATTCGGGATAGATCTATTGATGCCTTATCAGGCGGTGAACTACAAAGGTTTGCTTGCGCTATGGTTTGCATTCAAGATGGCGACATATTTATGTTTGACGAACCTTCATCGTATTTAGATGTAAAACAACGTTTAAAAGCTGCCATTACAATAAGATCACTTATACATCCTGATAAGTAAGTTTAATTTTACTTTCTTTTTTTTTTTTTACATTTGCAAAAATGTTAATATTAATTAATTGCTTACTTACCTTTTAGATTCATAATAGTTGTAGAACATGATTTATCAGTATTAGACTATCTTTCTGATTTTATTTGTTGTTTGTATGGTGTCCCAGGTGCATATGGAGTCGTTACGATGCCTTTTTCTGTAAGAGAAGGTAAGTAAAATTCAATCATGAGTAGATTGTACCTTACATATATATATATAAAAACAAACGTACCTGGATTATCAATAGCATTAATTACAATAATGTTTTCATTCAAGGTATTAACATATTCTTAGACGGTTTTGTACCGACGGAAAATTTGAGATTTAGAGAAGAGTCGTTGGTTTTCAAAGTTGCCGAATCAGCAGCCGAAGAAGAGGTTAAACGTATGAATCATTATGATTATCCGGCAATGACTAAAACGATGGGTTCTTTTAAAATGCAAGTTCATAAAGGAGAATTTTCCGATTCGGAAGTACGATGAGTTTGAGTAAAAAAAATTTAGAAATACTTTTAAAAAATTATGTAAAATTAAATAAAACTGGATTTTTTTTCAAGATATTGGTTTTGCTCGGAGAAAACGGAACGGGAAAAACTACTTTCATAAGAATGTTGGCGGGAAAATTGGAACCCGACGATGGTTCCGGTGACATTCCCAAGCTCAACATAAGTTACAAACCTCAAAAAATTAGTCCTAAATCTCAAGGTATCGTCAGACAGTTGTTACATGAAAAAATTCGAGATGCCTACGTTCACCCTCAGGTACTACACATTCCCTAATTTTTTAATTCGGGATAAAATTTAAAAAAAATTTTTTTAATTGTAATTTTTTGTTGTTATACTTACTAGTTTATAACGGACGTTATGAAACCTCTTCGAATCGATGAAATAATGGATCAGGAAGTTCAAAATTTATCAGGAGGAGAATTGCAAAGGGTAGCCATGGCTTTATGCTTGGGTAAACCGGCAGACGTTTATTTAATCGACGAACCCTCGGCGTACCTGGATTCCGAACAGCGTTTGGTTGCAGCTAAAGTTATAAAAAGGTAAAATATTCTCATTAGTTTTTTCCTTTATTTTACTAAAATGACTATTATAAAAACTAAATTTTTTTTGTTTTAGATTTATTTTACATGCTAAAAAAACTGGATTCGTCGTCGAACACGATTTCATAATGGCGACTTATTTAGCGGATAGAGTTATAGTATTCGAAGGAGAAGCTTCGGTTAGCACGGTCGCTCACACTCCTCAATCACTTTTGGCTGGAATGAATCGATTTTTGGAATTGTTAGGTATAACTTTCCGACGTGATCCTAATAATTTCCGGCCGAGAATTAACAAGGATAAATCTGTAAAGGTATTATTATTATTATTATTATTACTTTTTTTTTTTTTTTTTTTCTAAAACAAAATTTACCTATAATTTTGTTTACCTTAAAATATTTTATTCCAATTTTTGCTTTTTTTCCGGATAGGATACGGAGCAAAAACGTGCCGGCCAATATTTTTTCCTTGAAGATTAAAGAAGATTGATTGATTGATTGATTGATTTCTGTTCAGGTTTCGCCTCTTGACAAAATATTATTTAACCAATAGCAATTTGTAATAAAAAAAAAAAAAATTTCATACAGTCAACTTCATATGTTTTGTTTTTCTTTCTAATTTTCTTCTACAACAACAACAACAGATTTATAATTATTTGCCAGGTGTGTGTGTGCGCGCGTGTGTGAAAAGCTTTAATTTAGGGTAAAAAGTTTTTATTAAGTCAAGGGTAAAATAAAATTACTTGTAACAGAATAAACGGAAAAAAAAAAAAAAAAAAAAAAGAAAATAATAATTTTTTTTAACCTTTTTTAAAATTTCTTCCCATATTTTGTTCCCGTTTGAAACTCCATTAATAAAAATAAACTAATTTATTAAAACAGAGAGAAATGGAAAATTCTGTGTAAAATTTGAAATTTTTTTTTTTTTTAACAATTAACAAACTATTAAATATATATATTTTTTTTTAACATTTAACAAATATGAAATTATTATTAATAATATATAAATCACCAAAAAATTTAAATAATTTACAGTTTTACAATTAATTGTGTTATTTTTTAAATAAAATTTAATTAGGGAGAAATATATATATATAAAGAAAATGGTTTCTAATCCTGATAAAAATAAAATTAGAAAACCAAAGAAAAGTTAAACCAAAGGATCTGATGAAAATTCAGCTTCGGATTTTCTATGTCTTATATCGGTCCAGAGTCGTATTGGTGAGTTGGCTTGTGCTCCAACACATCGGGGTAAAGTTTCAACGGATAAACTTATGGATTCATCTGTTATTGCATTTCCTTTGAGACGTCTTTGAGCCGCGACGGTAGCTCTGAGTGTTTTTCTTTTCTGCGCGTCAACGGTAAACAATTAGTTTCACGATACACCGACATTTTGCCCTATAAAAATTGTCTTTACCTCAATAGCTCCTCGCCATTTGTCAGCCGCGTGACGAGCCAATTCCAATCGTTTTTGTTTTTTTATCTGATGTTTTTTATAAGCCATTTCGATAATTATTAAACCGATTCCTCCTACTATCCCAGCACCGACCAGTATAAATACTCCTGCCATATTTTTAAGACCTAAAGTATTTGGAGTTTTTTCATTTTGTTCGCAATGCTGAATACTTCCCTGCAGTATCCACCTATTGTCTAAACTTTCCATGAAACCACCTTGACGATAAAAATAAATTGCTTTTCTTAATTTTAAATAAATTTGTAAAAAAAAAAAAAAAAAAAAATTTTAACATACTTTCGTGAAAATCTAAAATAGCCAATGTTACAGCATCAGCCCAGGGTGAACCTTTTTGCAAACCTATTCCGTATCCGGATCTTCCGAATAATTCGCCGGCCGTGACCAATTCACAATCTTGTGCAGCTTCATATTCTAATCTTGAACTATCCCAAATAAACGCCATTAATTTTCTGTTAAAAAATAAATAAATAACATTAAAATTTTTACAAAATTCAAATGCGACATAAAAAAGGAAGCAATACCCATTTTTGACATCATTTATTGCTTCTTCCGCGGTATCGTAATTATTTGCTTCCATCGTTCTGTACATATTACTTAGTTCTACTTGTCTTCGAAAGTACATATCAACTGCTGAGCCTTTGACTGTGGCGCAAGTCAAATTTTCCATTGTGTTCCGGAGCTAAAAATTATTTAAATATTTCCAATTTAAGTTAAATCAATGTTAGGACCAACATTTAAATTATCAAGACTCACCCTTGCATCATTAATACCGCTTAATTTTGTTTTTGGCCTCTCCAAAACCAAAAAGGCAGCCAAGTTGGCAGTGTACGAAGCAACAATAATCATTGCGAATCCAGCCCAAACCATGCCGAGCACTCTCGCGGAAAAACTTCTGGGAGTACCTTAAATATTTTTATAGAAATTAATTTCTAAAAAACTTGATAGTAATTAAAAATTAAAAAATTTTTACCTTCGCCGATTCCGCTGTTGAGAAGAACTCCCCATGCAAACCAAATAGCACTTGATAAATTTAATGCGTCTTCTTCGGTTCCTTCGGCGTTGCCAATTTTAAATCGTCCGAATGGAGAAAACCTATCCAGAAGGTAAAGAACTAATGCTACGACGTGAACCGAAACCATAACTAAAATCCACAGCGTATTACTAAAGGGTTGCAAAAATGAGACCAAAGTTGATGATCGAGAAGGCTGAAATGATAATTATATTCATCGAAAGTAATAATAAAATTAATAAAGAAAAGAGGATTTTTTAAAAAAATTTATACTTTTTTCTCGAGTATTGTGATTCCCTGATACTTAAACGGTTTGCTAAACTCGATAAATTCGGCTCTCTCGGGATTTATTGTTAAAGGTGCCACAATCATATCCGCTCGTTCCGTAACCAGTTCTCCAATCAAACCTGTCCATTCTTTTTTATTTCCAGCTGAAAAAAATTACATTTAGCACGTATTATCATTATCAGTGATTACATGTAATAACTTACAAGTACTATTTCGAACGACGTAGCTTCCAAACTGTCCATCTGGAGATAATGCTAAAGAATATGTAAAGTTAACGATTTTAGACAGTTCCATCAATAAATCCATGCAAAATCCTCTACAACATCGAAGCTGATAATCTAATGTGAAAACAAAATCAGAGATATAATAAATAAATTAATTTTGTACGAATGTTTGTTAAAAACAATGGCGATTTTCCCTTACCATCTTCCGTGGCATTAAAAAATGGACATGGAATTTCATTTTTATCACATTTGTCTTCGGGTTCTTTAATTGTTCTGACGTATACAAAAGGTTTTTCTTCAATCGTTAACACTTTTAAATGAGTTGGAATCATGAAACCTTCCGGTTTAACTTTTTGAAGACCAGGCCAAATTATAGCCGACTCATCAATAATGAGTTTCATTTTATTTTGATCCTGAAAATTAAATTTTAACGAGTTTATTATATTTTATAATTTATTATCGGTTATTTTACGAAAAAAAACTTACGGCTGCATGAAAATATTTTCCAACGGGAGCTTTATTTCTATTTTCAATAATGTTTATGACATCGTATTCGGCAAATATTCTATCACCATTATCATCAAATGCGACTTTCCCTGTAGATCCATTAAGAAGTTCTTGCTTTCTTATATATCTAAAAAATGAAATAATTTATGTTGTTCGGTCGATAAAATCTAATACTTCTTTACACAATTTATATTTAAGTAGTTTAAGATTCATCTTTCATCAAAAAAAATAAATTGATTACTCAAATAATAATTTTCCTGTTTCCCAAACGGTACCAGTATCGTCACAATCTTTTGGAGCTTCTGTTATAACTTCAACTTCATTCATATCTCGTATGGCAGCAGCTAATATGTAACTAAAAAAATAAATACATCTTTATTTATAAAAAAAAAAATCATCTTATTTTTATCGCCATTTGAAAAAAAAAAAAAAAAAAAAAAAAAAAGTTTTAACTTACATACTATCTTGTATATGAGCTTTCTCGTCGGTTGCATTAACTAAACGCAATCCAATCGAACCTTCTGGAACATTTTTTGCATCTAATACTTGTTCCGTTACAATCCAAACATAACCGGCTTCAGTCATATTAAGTCGTTCGGCATCTCTGAATATGATTTCCGCGTCTTCTTTACTGCAAAATTTCATTTATTTTTTAGAAAATGATTCGGTACAAATAATAATATGATTACTACTTACTTGGCATACATAAGATACACTCTTGCTTGAGCGGCGGCCATTTCGTTTAACTCATCAACAAAACTTTCCAGTCCGGCTTCAAATTCTATAACGGATTCAACCTTAAAAAAAAAAAAACAAAATTATTTTTTTGTCGGTTTATTTAAATAATTTCGTTTCGTTTTTTTTTTTTTACTTACAGATACTTTAATTTCAACATCATCTTCCAAACTTTGAGATGTGGTTTGAAATCTTCCCAACAATGCTCTTCCATCAGTATCAGAGCTGTGTATAAAAATAACTTTCATGTAATTTAAATGTTTCAGCAATTCAACCCAAACATCGGCTTGATGTGAATAAGGAGGAACCGTTCTTAAAAACGAAACGTGAATATTCTAAAAATAAAAATAAAAAACTGCTGTAGTGATTGGTTTGTTAATGATGATTTCAATTTAACAATATATACTTTATCAGAAAAAGCAGAATCTCTTGAGGAAATTCCTATAACTGGAATATGATAGAAACCACTAGTGTAAGAAACAGCAGCTGGAGATAAATCTCCGGTCAGAGGATGAGATACCACAACAGCATATACCTAAATAACAAAGATTTTGGGTAGATTAAAGAATAATAATAATTTTTATTCATATTGAAATTAAACTTAAAACAAAATTACTTACTTGTTCCCGAATAAGAAATTTACAAACACTTAAAGCCGTTCTAATTGGATTTCTATCAATTTGAAATGTGGTATAATAAAAAGTTCGACCTTTTGGAACGTAAGCACTTTCAAAATTTAAATTCTAAAAAAAAAAAAATTAAAAGTTAACAATTGAAGAAACATTGATAAAAAATTGGGCGGGATTATAAAAAGACGACGTTAGACGTTACAATTGTTTGTAGATAATTTTTAAACGAATCGCATATATTAAAAAAAAACAAAATGGAAGTATGATTAAATTACTAACGGATATAATATTTTGAAAATAAGCTTCGCTTTGATTACTGCTTAAAACTCCACCAATTTTATAATAAGTTGGATTTTGTGATCTATCACCAACGTCTTCGCGAGACAACGCATTCGAACAAAATATACATATTAAAATATTTATTTTCCATAATTTAATTTCTAAATTCATTTTACGTTATTTTCGAAATAAATTTTTATGAAAACTACTTGAGATGAAAAGATGTTTGATTTTTACGGAAACTGGAACAGAATCAAATCGATTTCCAGAAACTTCCAAAGCGCATGCTTTAACTTTCGTAAAAATCACGTGTTAAAAAAACGGTTAAAACGAAAAAAAAATCCAACGGTTTTCGATAATTATCATTTCAAAATGGAGTCTGTAAATTTAAAATAAAATATTTTAGACATATAAATTCAAAATATGAATATCTTAAAATAAAATAAATGACAAAATATTACAAAATGACGATTCCAATGGGAAAAAAAATGCTCAAGGACTCCGAAACGTACATTTAATGTCGTTTTTAAAAAAAAAAAAGGAATAAATATATACCTACGAAAAAATTAATAAATTTATTAAGAGTTTTATTTTGTAACAATTTCACTAAGTAACAATCGTGAACACTAAGTGAAATACCAAAATTTTTTTGGCATTTGAGTGAGAAATCCGCGGTAAAATGCATTTCCACCATATATATTATGTTTAATCATTATTGTACAAATTTTAATAGGCATGTCTTTACAATTCACTAATAAAACTTTATCTGTTTTGTTATACATAACGGTTCCCGGAGTTTTTGATTTGTTAATAATTTCACAGTGAAAATTTTCATCCCAATTTACTAAAGACATACATAATAATTTAATTTTTATTCCTTTCCAAGTAGTATGTAAAATATATTTACCAAATAAAGCTCTGTATAAATTGTATACATTTACTGCATTCGATTCACTCCATTTTACAACAGATATTTCTTTGCCAAACTTTTTAGCTGAAACACATTATTATTATTGAAAGAAAAAACCTTTTTTTAAACAAATTAATGTAAGGAAATTTTAATTGTATAAATATGAATATGTACCATAAGAGATTTCATCGTTTTCTTGCGATTCACAATGTTCCAAACATTCTGGCATTTTTTGTATTACTTCAATAAGGCATTCACTTCCTAATTGGCAGAGTCTATTATATAATGATGGAAATAATTCAGTTTTTCCTGAAAAAAGAATTTCAAGTAAAATTACATTAAGAGTTACATTCTTAAGAATAATAATAAGTTTTAAATTTACATGTTCGAAAATCTAATATTTACGACAAGACGACAAGTTCCATTAAAATTTTATATAATATAAATTATATTGTTTACCTATTGTACAAGACTTTTTTAAAACTATGTCTCCTACATCAAATTTTTCTGGTTTTATTTTCTGTATTGTTATGCCAGTAACATTGTCACCATTCATAATAGAATAAACTATGGGCATTGCACCTCTCCATTTTGGAAGTAAACTAGCATGGACATTTATAATTCCACTAAAACAATAATTAAAAGATTTTTCCTGTAGAAAATTAAAACTTAAAATTGTTAAAAATATCAACACAGGTTTTGATTTTTTATTTTTATTTTTTATAATTGCATAAAATGAAATTAAACTTTCTTCAGCTTACTATTTAAACCTATGAATTATTTGTGCTGGTATTAATTTTCCAAACGATGCGACAACTCCTAAATCGAAAGATTCATTTAAATTAGGAGGCCAAAATTGTACTTTGACATTATTAGATATTGAAAATTTGTACAAAAGATTTTCCTTATTGGAAGTTACCACTTCTACATTATTAATCATGACTTCATTACTGCAAAAAAAAAAATAAGTAATTTAATATAATTAATTGGAATTTTCGGAAAAAAATCTATTTACTGCATATTTTAAATAATAATATATATATATATAAAAATGCAATTTAATTTGATTTTTTTACTTGAAAAAAATTTTTTTTTTAAATGATAAGGACCACAATTAAATAACAATTCTAATTTATTTAATTCATGAAGCAAACAACATTATGATAAAATATTTTTTAAAATTAATTAATATATATATTAAATTTATAACGTCATTGTGAATTATTAAAAGGTTGAATAATACACTAACCTTTTATCAAGAAGAGCCTTCAAACAAGCAATTGAAAAATTATCACTACCAAAAAAGACTATGTTCCAAGATTTGAAATTTGAAATATTAATATTGTAAAATACTGCATTTTGTGCCGATTTTCTATTACTATTCAATTTTATATTAAAATATTTTAATTTTCTTAATGAGAACATATATAATTAATTCATGAATATTAATATTTTAATTTAAAAATTATTTATTTGAAAATATATATGTTAATAAAGTTAGGTTAAAAAACCGTTGTAAACGAATTTCAAGAAAAATTTGTTTTTTTAAATTATAATGATGCGATGGAAAAAACTGATTTACATTTCAATCGATTTATTTTGTAAACTAAACAATTTAGTCATTGACAAAAATTATTAAAAGAAAAAATATAGATTTTAATTTTATAAAGTGTGTAAAGCCTAAGAAGTGCAGCCAGTGACGTCATTAAATTTTTAAAAATATAAGTAACTGCTCGAAGTGACATATTTGTAATATTTTTCATATTTTATTAATTCAGAATGTTATCTGTTGCTTACGAATAAACAATTTACAGGGCTTTATAAGTTTACTATTTAAATTTTGAGCCTGATTGATTTAAAATTAGTTAAAAACCTTTTCGTAGCATATGTTTTAACGAAATCGTACAACACATTAAAAGCATATGATTTAATATGGATGTTATAATTTTGCTTTTTATAGCTGCTATCATTATAACAGCAGTGTTTTTTTTAACTATTTTTCGTAACAAGAGTTTAAATAGTAAGTTTTACATTTCGGCAATTTTTATTATTAATTATTATTGATATACTGGTCTTAGGATTTTATATCATTGATCAAAAATAAATCTTACTAATAAAAGATGCAATACAATGAAATGAATTTTAAAAAAATATTATACAAAGGTTATTAATTTTCAGAAAATGTTAGCAATGAAAATACTACTTCAAGTGAAAATGCAGGACAGCCAAATACCAGAAGAAGAGCATTGGCTGCTGCACGTCATGCCAGAACCAGACAAAGAATCGAGGAAGATGTAGAAGATGAAGATGATAATGATACTGAAACTCCAGCAATGAATGTGCCTGATGCAAAAATTGGAACTAAAAAACTGGCCAAGTTGCAAGCTAAAGCTGAAAAAAAAGCTCAAAGAGAGGTTAATATTCATAAATATTCAATACTTGGCAATTTTTCCTATAATTATTAATTAATGTTTGTTTTTACTAAGGCTGAAGAAAAAATTCGACAAGAAAAAAAGAAAGCACAAGAACTTGCAGATGAAGAAAGAAAAAAGAAAGAATTGGCACAACAAGAAGAAGAAAGAAAAAAAGAAGAAGCAGAAAAAAGACTTAGGGAAGAAAAAGAAAGAAAAGAACATGAGGAATATTTGAAATTAAAAGAAGCTTTTTCAGTACAAGAAGAAGGTTTCGAAGAAACAGAAGATAATGAAAATCTTCTACAAGATTTTGTTAATTACATAAAAGTAAAATTTTTATTTTTATAATTATTTTTATTACTATTTTATATTCAGTTTTATTACTCTATGTTATTAAAATTTTTATTTTAGCAAAACAAAATAGTTATCCTTGAAGATATTGCTGCTCAATTTAAATTAAAAACTCAGGATGCAATAAACAGAATTAACGATTTGCAAAGTGAAGGTCAACTAACAGGAGTTATTGATGACAGAGGAAAATTTATTTATATATCGCAGGAAGAATTAGATGCAGTAGCTAAGTTTGTTAAACAAAGAGGAAGAGTTTCTATTTCAGAGCTTGTTGAAAACAGTAATAGACTTATAAATTTATCACCAGTAGGATGTTCCTGAAATCCCACATAACCATGTACATAAATAAAATTAATTTTTAAAAAAATTCATCGTATAAATAATAATTTCATATTAAAATTTCCTTTTAAATAAAATTATTATTACAAATTTTAACTGTCAATGTGTTTTTATTTAAGAAACATTTTGATAAATATTAATTTTAAAGTTAGCTGTCCATACTTTCATCCGAACTAGTTTCATCGGGGAGATTAACTTCCTCTTCACATTTATGACATTTACATGTAAATAAATAATTTTCCCTGAAAAAATTTTAATTATACTTTACTTTTAAAAAAAAGTTAAAAAAAAGGGAATAAAAGGAAAACAGATTCGACTTACTGCAAAATTTTTTGTCTGGAATGACGACTTCTTGATAAACTACACATATCTAAATAACTAATACATATTTCATCACCAGGATTAATATTATCAGTCGCAACAACTGCTAATTGATAGTTAGAATGTGGAAATGTTACTTCTGCATTCGGACTACAACTGTGGTTAATTGTACTTTGAAGTTCATAAAGCCCTGATCCTTCATTATTTAAAAAATCTCCAACACCTAAAAGTATGAATTTTACATTTTTAAATAAAAATATATTTAATGCTTTTGTTTCTTTATATTATTACCTTTCCTTTTGTAAAATTTTATAATATTCTTTTTAATTTTGAGGAAGTTAACCTTTGAACTTTAAAAAAATAATATACCTTTCTCGAAATTTTCATAAACTGCATCAATATAATTATCTATCAATTGTTTTTCTTTTAGGGGAAGCTCAGCTTTTGAAACATTTTTCACCCATTCACTAAAAGAACTTGTTCCAATCCCTTGACCATTCATTCCGACTAAAACTAAAAGTTGTGAAAAACCTTCTGGAGTAATCCACTACAATATACCATTTAAAAAAAAAAAATTAATTTTACCTAATTTAAAAAAAAAAAAAAAATTATTTTATAAGAAAAATTATGTACAACCTCTTCAGCATGTTCAGTGGGTACTGAAGCTTTAATTAACTGTCTAAGAGTTTCTACTTGATCGGAAAATTTTATTCCCAAAAGTTTGTGTGTTATATTTTCATTTTTATTCGATGTTTCATGACAAAACTAAAATTTGAAGATAATAAAAGACAATTAAGAATGTTAATGACATTATTATAGAAAAATAAATAAAAAAACTCTACGTGTTTATTATGCTTTTTATAACTTCCTTATTCTCATATTGATGAATGATAGCAAAAATTTTTACAAAAATTAAAGCTGTCGTTGATGCGGGAGGAAAATGCATTTGCATAAATTTATATTTAAGATGAATTGTTATTTTTAACTCATGAAATAAGTTAGAATTTTAGTAATTTAAAACATAAATTTAAAAAACACTTACTTCCAAGCTTCCTTTAATTGTTCTAAAGGATGAGTGTTGTCTCGATGAAGTTTTTGCAAACACAAAGTTCTGTGATATTTATTCCAAGCTATTTGTAGACATTCCATACAGCAGTACTTAACCTGAAACAAAAAAAATTTTCACAAACAATTATTAATTAATAATAAAAGTACCACATGGTTTTTTTAGAGGGAATTACATAAGTTTGAAAATTTCGAATAAAACTCCTACTTACCCCACAACCGATACAACTGATTTGTGTTTCCTTTTTAACACTACATAATTCTGGATAAGGTATTTCAGTAAATTCATTCAAAGTAAGACGTTTAACATTTTCCAATGCAGTTTCTAATGGCCTGTAAAAATAAAAAAAAAAATGAAATATAAAAAATTTCATCTTTATGTTAATAAAGTAAACTTTTCAAAACGCTTTTTGTTGTAATTGACAGCTTTTAAATTCAATTACCTTAAACATAATTCGCAAGCCTGATATCCATAATCTTCATTCCATGCAAACTGACAGCTTACAATAGGTATTTCTTCAAATATAACATCTCCTTCTTTCAAAAAGCAAGTGGCAAATAATCCACGACCCTATTTATTATACATATATAAAATTAATGAATTTAACTGGATAATGTAAAAATTCTTACTAATGGCTTTATGCTTAACCTTTTCTTCTGTCGTGCGAACTTCGAATTTCACTTCACTCATATTGATATCGATAGAAAATTTACCAATTTAATATTTAAAAATGAATTATATACAATGTACTTCCGGTGTTGATGTTTTTAATAATGTCTTCCCAATTTCGTAAGTTATGCTCGTTAATTTTATTAGAGAATTTTGGGGAGACAGTAGAAAAGGTCGGAATTGATTTATTTAAATGCGGTTCTAAACCGTTAAAACTAATTTGTAATTCGACAAATTTGTCGGCAAACGAAGTAAATTATTTTTTCAAAAAAAATTTATTTAATTTTAACCTAACCTTATTAACAAACTATCATAACAAGTATGTTATTTATTTTAGGTGTCTCAGTCACTTGTATTATTAATTAATTTTGGAATTGTTTCTTTTAATTCATCGAAACTCTCATACGTTGCTGATTACAAATTAAATCCGGAAAAAATTTTGTTAATACTTCGTTATCCCAAGTAAGTAACATTTAGAAATTAAATCAAAATCAAAAAAAAAATTATTAAATTTTAAAAATCTTTAAGGTATCTGATGTTAATGAAAACTTTGTATGGCAATGAAGCAGAAATTATTGTGGAAGAAATATTAAAACATGGTAGAGATACTGCATCCTGTATTTTATTGAGATCAGTGAAAAGATTGTCGAATGTAGATTCCGATAAAGATGAAGCTATAAAAATTCAAAGGTAACGAATATACAGTGTAATTTTTTTTTCTTTATTATCATTTATTTAGGTTTTTTTTTTAATGTTAATTATTACTTTCTGGATTAATAAAATCAAACATATACTTCAAATAATTCATTAAGATTTTCGGTTTTAGAGTTAGAGATATATTTGAAATGTTAATAAATAAACAATACATCAAGAGCTCTCCTAAGGTTGTTAAAAAGAAAAACATACCTGAATTGACTGAAGACCCGATGAGTATGTTCAACCACCTTTTATAGATATGCCTAAATTGTGTGAAGCTTATTCAAAAGGTGAACTTCTACCTAATAATGATTCATTTTGGGAAATAAATTTTGATAGATTCCATCAAGATATGAGGTAATAAGATTCAGAAAGTAGAGTATTAATTATTCTTTTTTTTTAAATGTAATAATTTAATTTAATTATTGTAGGGATGATCTTTTGGTACTTTCAATGACAAGAAAAATAAATTCTCTTGGAGGAGAAATAATGAAATTAATTTTACAACAAATGTACTTACAAAGTAATCCTACTGCAGCTATATCTAATCCATTACTAGTCTCAGAACTTAAAAATGTTTGCTCCAGGTCAATGACAAACAAAAATGCAACACAACATTTAGAAGACTATTTGGATATAATGAGTATTCTCTTGTGAATAGCAAATTTTTTAATGCTAAAAAAATACAATGACACTAGATCTAAAATTATTTTATTTTATTGTAGCCGAAGATTATGGTGGATTTTTAAGAAAGTCACCTTCCATGTCTTCA